>NC_133772.1:9816288-9885510 GCF_003597395.2 Chelonoidis abingdonii
CTTGACCAGACAGAGATAGTGATAATGAAATGCTAAGGGAAATACAGAGGTATCAAAGATTAAGAACTCAATAAGAGTGGAGGGGATTCAATTATCCCCATATTGACTGGAACATGTCCACTCAGGACGAAACTGCAGAGCAAAATTTCGTCGATACTTTAAAGACTGTTCTGGGAGCCGCTAGTATGGGAACTCCAAAAGGGGAGAGGAACCTCTCGATGTAGTCCTGAGTGTGTGCGCAACTATAACAAGGACCCGCATCCTCGGAAATATGACCTAATATAATACCATTTACATCTCTGTAGGTGGGGAAGAACATCTCACAGCCCAACACCTGCGGCATTTAATTTCAGAAAGGGGAACTATGCAAAAAAATGAGGGGTTAGTTAAACAAAATTAAAAGGTACAGGACTAAAGTGAAATCCCTGCAAACTTGCATGGATGCTTTTCAAAAACACCATAATAGAGGCCCAACTTAAATGTATACTCAAAATAAAAATAACAGTAAAAGAACTAAAAAAGAGCCCACGTGGTAACAACCATGTTAAAAGAACAGTAAGAGAATAAAAAAGCATTTTAAAAAAGTGGAGTTAAATCTAGTGAGTAAATAGAAAGGAACAAAACACTGCCTAATTAAGTTAAAAATGCTGTAATAAGGAAAGCCAAAGTGGAGATTTGAAGCGAAAGGCTAGCAAAAACTCAAAAGGTAATAGAAAATTGTTTTTAAGTACATCAGAAGCAGAGCCTGCTAAACAACCGAGTTAGGCCCCTGGACGATTGAGTCAAAAGGAGCACTTAAAAGACAATAAAGTTCATTGCGGAGAAACTAAATGGATTCTGTGCTTCAGTCTTCATTGCTGCAGGATGTTGAGAGATTCCCAAACGTGAACTTGCCTTTTGTAAGGTGACAAAATCTGAGGATTGTCACAGGTGAGGTTTCACTAGAGGAGGATTTTTGGAATTAACTGATAAAACTTTACCTAGGTAACAATTTCATGGACCAAATGGGCTTTCACCCAAGAGTTCGAAAGAACTCAAATGTGAAATTGTGAAACTATTTAACATGGTTTGTAACCTGTCCTTTAAATTGCTTCTGTACCAATGGACTGAGAAGACAAGCTAATATTAACGCCAATATTTAAAAAGGCTCTAGAGGTTATCCCAGCAACTACAGACCAGTAAGATTCTAACGTCAATACTGGGCAAATTGTTTGAAATAATCACTAAAAGAATAAAATTGTCAGACACATAGAAGACATAAATTGTTGGGCAAAGTCAACACTGAGTTTCTCTAAAGGGATCTTGTCTACTAATCTAGTTAGAGTTCTTTGAAAGAGGTCAACAAAACATGCGGACAAGGGGATCAGTGGACATAGTGTACTAGATTTCCAAACCACCTCTGACGAACGTCCCTCACCCAAATGACTTTAAGAAAAATTAGTTGTCATGCGGTATAAGAGGGAGATCCTTTTCATGGTGAGAAGAACCGGTTAAAAGACAGGACAAGGGATAGGAGATAATGGTAAATTCTCAGAATGGAAAGCGAACAAGTGGTATGTCCTCTAAGGGTAATTCCTAGACCAATCCTAGTCAACTTTTCATAAATATCTGGAGAAGGAGGTAAAAAGTGAGGTGGCAAATTTGCAGATGATTGGCGAAAACTGCTCAAGATAAGTTAAGACCAAACAGAAGAGAGATCTTCAAAAGATCTCACAAAACTAAGTGGACTTGGGCAAACAAAATGGCAAATTAAATTTAATGTGGATAAATGCAAGTAATGCATTGGAAAAATAACCCAAATATATACAACAATTGATGGGGACTAATTTAGCACAACGAATAATCAGGAAAAAGTTTGGAGTCATGTGGATATACTCTGAAGACACTGACGCAGTAGGCAGCGGATCCTCTCTCAGCACCTGGCATTGGCCAGTGTCAGTAGACAGGATACTGGGCTAGATGGACCTTTGGTCTGACTCAGTACGGCCATTCTTGCAGCCAACACACAACGCCCAACTTTAAAAGGCCAAGCCTAGCAGGGGAAGGAGCATCCCCAAGGCAGGTGTAGGTGGCAGGGCTAGGGATGAGAAGAGCAGGGGGATAGGAAATGGACTGTGATAGATCAGCATAGCTACTAGCAAGAGAGAGAGTGTGATTCAACAGAGACTGACTTAGGAGCAGTCTGATTGCATGACTGACAGATGTGAATGAACTACCACTTCCCATTCACTTCCACACAAAAGCTTCAAGGCTTAGCCGCACACAAACAGGGAATCCTCTCCTGAATTTAGCTGCCTTTGAAAAGGGCAGCCCCAGCAGCCCTGGGCCGCTGCTGACAAGGAAAGGACACCTCCTGAACGGGGTCACGGCATCTCACTGTTTGAGAAACAGTCATGCGCCAAATAATGATTTCTCAGGCTGGATGGATGCTGACAGGCTGCATTAGTGGGGGCGGGGGAGAGATCACATGGATTGTGAGGGGCCAGAGCGACAGTCTGGGACTCAGAAGATTTGAGTTCTAGTGCCAGCTCTGCCATTAACCTGCTGGTTGAGCTTGGGCAAGTCACTTTCCTTTTGGATGCCTCAGTTTCCTCTCCCACCCTCCCGCTTTGCTAGCCTTGATTGTACAGGGCAGGGGTTGTCTCCACGGCTATAGCCACACTTGCAGCTGGGGGGCGATTCCCAGCGTGTGCAGATATACTTGGCCTACATCTCACTGAGCTCCTGCACTACCAGCAGTCATGTGGCCCCAGGCAGCAGAGACACAGGCTTGCTGCCCCACGTACCAACCTACCTGGACCCTATGGGTTCGTCTGTCGGGTGGCTGGCCCATGTTGCTGCCTGTGCCACTGCAGCTCTGCTGCTATTTCTAGTGCACTCTCTTACTGAGAGCTAGTGCGAGTCTGTCTGCACGAGGTGGGAATCATGCCCCCCCACAGCTCATAGTGTGGACGCAGCGCATGGATGCATACAGTGCCTTGCCTATCAGGGCTCTCATTTCTGCTAGGGCCTCTAGGCGTTACTTTAATACAAACTATAGTCAAGGAATTGCGTCTGGTTTCACCAGAGGGATTCTGGGAGCTGCAGCCTGGAATCCTGGTTCTGTGATGGCCTCTGGCTGGAGAACTGTCTCTGTGTTCCCAAGAACTCATGGAACCTGCTTGCTTTAAATCTCCCCTTTCACTGTCCTCCACTGTGCTCTGTTCATCGGCTCCCCCGGCACAGTACCCAAATGGCAGGTATCTCTGCAGAATTAATCAAATCCTTTGTTGCTCTGCCACGCCTCTCTTCCCTTTTCCCCAGGTATCCTTCCCTCCTGGAGAAACTCTGTCTTGAAAACCAGTTGGAACAGCATGACTGGATGCAGGGCAGAAGTTTAGCTCACTTCATTGGTGTCTGGGTTTTCTACCTAAAGCTAACAAGCAGGGATGTTTTCTTCTCCTTCCTAAATACATTCAGGGAGCAGAAAGGTGGAATGAATTTGATATAAATGCCAAGGACCCAGAGTCAATTTGTTTTAATCTGCTAATATTGCAGCTGCTAAAATGTATGATTATTTTTGCATATATTACTTTGAAATGCAAATTGCAAGGATGGTCTGAATATCTGTGTATTTTCTGGGGGTAAAGGACAATGGGGAGCTAAAAATTTGAAAAATCCATTTCCCTATAATTCATATCAATAACCATTGCTCGGTTTCCAACCTGGCTTATTCTGGTAAATATCCCTTGGCCCATTGGTATAAGGAGCAAGAACTCAGTACTGTAGTACTGATGTGTACTAGCTTAGTAAAATGAATGCACTGGCTGCTTCTCAAACCAGTCTTAAGGGGCCTGTTCTGTGCCCTAAGGTTCTGGCCCCAGTGCAATTCAAAGTCCTTTGTCTGCAAGTTGTAAGCAAACTAACTGTACCTCTGTCATTGCCCCTGCCTCTGTTCAGCAAGGGTTGTTTGTATCAGGCAGCCACTTTCTTTTTCAGGTTAATGATGCTCAATGCAGTGCTGATACTCCGGCAGGCTCATCTCTCTGTCCAGGTCAATCATTGCTAGGCAAAGGCTCTCAGTCACGGAAAACAGCTAATGTGGAAAATGGAGACACAGCATTCTAGCACGGAGAGGGACTCAGTCCCCTACACTGGACTGCCAAGAAGAACTGGAGCCATGGGATAAGTCTAGACCCATGGGTTGCTAAGGAGTTTGCTTAAAGTATTCAAATGCTCAAAAGTTGAGCTCCTTTGGTACATAAGAACAGCCATACTGGGTCAGACCAAAGGTCTACCTAGCCCAGTATCCTGTCTTCTGACAGTGGCCAATGACAGGTGCCCCAAAGGGAATGAACAGAACAGGGAATCATCAAGTGATCCATCTCCTGTCGCCCATTCCCAGTTTCTAGCAAACAGAGACTAGGACATCAACTCTGCCCATCCTGGCTAATAGCCATTGATGGACTTATATTCCATGAACTTATCTAGTTCTTGTTTGAACCCTGTTATGGTCTTGGCCTTCACAACATCCTCTGGAAAGGAGTTCTACAGGTTGACTGTGTGTTGTGTGAAGAAATACTTTTTATTTGTTTTAAACCTGCTGCCTATTAATTTCATTTGGTGACCCCTAGTTCTTGTGTTATGAGAAGGAGTCAAAAACACTTCCTTATTTACTTTCGCCACACCAGTCATGATTTTATAGACCTTTATTATATCCCCCCCCTTAGTTGTCTCTTTTCCAAGCTGAAAATCCAAGACTTATTAATTTATCCTCATGTGGAAGCTGTTCCATACTCTAATACTTTTTGTTGCCCTTTTCTGGACCCTTTTTCAATTTCAATATATCTTTTTTGAGATGGGTCGACCACATATACATGCAGGATTCAAGACGTGGGCGTACCATGGATTTATATAGAGGCAATATGATATTTTCTCTCTTATTATCTATCCCTTTCTTAATGATTCCCAACTTTCTGTTCATTTTTTTGACTGCTGCTGCACTTTGAGTGGATGTTTTCAGAGAACTATCTACAATGATTCCAAGATCGCCTTCTTGAGTGGTAACAGCTAATTTAAACCCATCATTTTAGATGTATATTTGGGATTATGTTTTCCAATGTGCATTACTTTACATTTATCAACACAATTTCATCTGCAATTTTGTTACCCAGTCACCCAGTTTTGAGAGATCCTTTTGTAACTTTGCAGTCTGCCTAGCACTTAACTATCTTGAGTAGTTTTGTATCATCTGCAAATGTTGCCACCTCACTGTTTACCCCTTTTTCCAGATCATTTATGAATATGTTGAATAGGACTGGTCCCAGTACAGACCCCTGGGGGACACCACTATTTACCTCTCTCCATTCTGGTAGGTCACAAAGATCACACGGTACATTTCTGTTCCCAAACAGGAAGAATGTAGCTCTTAGAACTGGGTTTCTGTGGGAATGCAAATTCAGAGATCTCTTGTGTGAGTATTCGCCAATATCCACTTCAGATTCAGTGATGATCCTGCCATCAGACACGTTCACAAGAACATTCATGGACAGCGAACACAACCAAAGCAAAGTCACTTAAAAACTCAAACCAATACTCTAGCACCAGTGCATCCAATGACACACAGTCGCACATACGGAGCTCATGACCAGGGAAGGCACATGTGCCACTTTTACTACACACCCACTTTTGAGCTATATCATAGTGCCCTCATCAATACATTGAGTGGTTTTAATTTTAAGGGACTATGTTTGCAGTGATTAGTATGGTAAGTGTGGGTCTAGGAACACAAGCATTTGAGCGCATGACCAGTAAGCAATCAAGTAATTACAAGTAAAGCCATTCCTATTATCTGCTAATCGATAGTACATTATTCTTAGACGTCCACCTTACAGCACTTTATAATAAGAAGAGGTTACACTACAAAAACAAGAGCCATATTCACACCAATGCAGGGAGCTTTAGCTTCACATCTAACCTCCTGTTAGCGTTAATGGAAGTTACTGACCCTTGTGACTTTATGATGGAGTTTGCTCACCATCCCTCTAACTCTCTCTCTATATAAACATTCATATGATTTCTTAATCTCGTGCTCTGTTTATTGTTCGGCTTCCATGTCTTTTGCAAATTGGGAGCTCTTCATGCTGTGACTCAGTGCCTTGCCATCCTCCGCACATCTCTGTGTTACCTGAAGTCAGGAAGCCTCTCTCTAAAGAGAGGGAGCAGTGAAGCAAAATGACTAGCAGAGAGCAGAGTTGCAAGCCACTTCCTTGTTCAGTGTCTCTGCCTCCTTCCACTGCCTGAGTGCATGTCTATCACAGCAGTGGGAATCTTTGCAGACTGTTATGAAACTTTATACAAATCTGATGACCCCCCAAGCCCTAACCATAAACTGAATTAGAAAGCATCTGTAAACCAGATTGATGTAAGTGGATTTCCTGAGGAAACTGCCTATGCTCTTTCTTTCTTTCTTTCTTGGGTGACGGGCTGGGGGGAAGAGGTGGAGTGGAAGGGCAGAAAACACGGTGCATTGCTATTGAGACACTCCCGTGAATAAGGCTGTATTAAGTGAGTTGCACTAAGCCCTGGAACTTTTCCAACAACCCTAAAGATCCTTTACCTGTGTCTATTTAACTCATCACTTTCCTATTAATTATTCACATCTTCCCAGAAAGTCACTATTTTCATGAAACCATAGTAATAACCTTCAACAAATAATAATCCAGTTTCCATTCTAGACTTTCAGTGAAGTGAAGATGTCAGGATGCTGATCACACTGATGGATGCATCTCAAAGTTCTCGCCTCTAATTTCATTAAGCGAGGAAGATGCCTTTTATAAGTCTTGGGCTGGTCTGAGTTTCCAATGAATTTGCAAATAATTTGCTAAAGGGGAGGAAATGATAGATAACATATGAGCATCTTCGTTCTTATACCACCTTTATTATCAGAGGATCTGACGGGGAGTAGGGGGAAAGGGTGAGGACCATTTCAATATACACTGAAGGGAATAGGAGAACTTCTATTGACTTTGATAGGTGTGGATCAAGGACTTAATGGCTAGTGACATTATAAGGCTAGTGTAGCTGTGAGGTAATACTACCAGAACCCTGCAAAGGAACCACAAGCATGTGCTGTTCTGAGTAACATATATGCATCTGATGAAGTGGGTTGTAGCCCACGAAAGCTTATGCTCAAATCAATTTGTTAGTTTCTAAGGTGCCACAAGTACTCCTGTTCTTTTTATATATGGCCTTGCAAATCTGACTGAAGGTCACAGAAATAGCCTGAGACGAAGAGGGAGCAGGGTGGATCCTTCATCAGAGGGGATGAAACACTGTAGAAAGTCCATCTCCAATCTGAGTGATGCCCAGAAAGAATTGACCAGCACATGAGGTGCTACATTTGGGAAAAATTGAAAAAAGAGTGAAAGTATGGAAAATATCTTAGAAGCAGGGGCGACTCCAGGCACTAGTGCACCAAGCGTGTGCCTGGGGCTGCAAGCTGCGGGGGGTGGCCTGCCAGTCGCCGTGAGGGCGTGTCATAGCTTCCTACTCAGATTTGAACCTTAGTGTTCATAAACTGAGAAGCTAGCATGAACCCTCTAAGCTTAATTACCAGCTTAGATCCAATATCGCTGCCACCAGCCAGGAATTTCCAGGGCCTGACTCCCTCTCTGGTCTCCCAGAACCTTCTCTGGGGGACCCCAAGACTCAGAGGCCCTGAGTCTCACACCAAAGGGAAAACAAGCTCCTTCCCTTGTCTCCTCTTTATCTCATCCCCAGCTCCTCCTCCCTAGGTTATCCTGGGCGATACTGTACTTAAACTTCTTGAATGCAAAACAGAGAGGGCAATTTACCTTCCCCCCTCCTTCTTCCCCTGAGGCTATGCAGATTCAAACCTAGTCAAGCTAACACAAAGAGATTTCCCCCTCCCTTCGTTCCCTAGCCTTAACCAGAGAAAAACTCAAACAGGTTTTAAAAAGAAAGCTTTATATAAAAAAGAAAGAAAAAAGACATAAAAATATTCTCTGTATCAGGTTGACAATACAGGGTCAATTACTTAAAAGAAAAATATGAATAACCAGCCTTATTCAAAAAGATATCCAGTTTAAACATTCCAGCTAACTACACACATGTAAATACAGAAAAAACAATAAAAGCTTCACCTTTTCTACCTTTGTACTCACAGCTTGGAAACTGAAGATTAGAAGCTTGAAGATAGAAAGATCTCTCATAGCCGAGAGAGAGCACAGAACAGCGAGACACACACAAAAGACACACGCCCCAAAACTTCCCCTCCTGAGCTTTGAAAAATCTGGTTTTCTGATTGGTCCTCTGGTCAGGTGTGTGGTTCCCTTTGTTAACCCTTTACAGGTGAAAGAAACATTAACCCTTAGCTATCTGTTTATGACAGTGCGGCAATCAGGCTGCCTTCGGCGGCACACCAGCGGGAGGTCTGCTGGACCTGTGGTTTCGGTGGCAATTTGGCAGCGGGTATGCTGACGGTGCGGGACTGGTGGACCTCCCACACGAATGCTGCCGAATCTGCGTTAACAGCAGACTTCCCACAGGTGTGCCACCAAAAGCCACCAGAGTGCCGTGCTTGGGGAGGCAAAATTCATAGAGCCGCCCCTGCTTAGAAGTAGCAATAATTGCACTGCACAAGACTGCCACTTTACCTGGATATGGAATATGGGCAGAAGAGAGGAGGTGGTTCTGCGGGCTAGTGGCTAGGGCACTGGGTTGTAGTCTCAACTCTGGCATTGAACTACTATGTGATCTTGGGCAAGTCACTTCCCTCTCTGTGCCTCTTCTGTGCTCTCTGTGTAGACTCGATGCTTTTGGAGGCAGGGCTTGTGTCTTGCTATGTGTTTGTTCAGAGCCTAGCACAGGGGCCTCATCTCTAGGCACTCCCATAATACAAATAATTTATAACAGTAAAAGGGCAAAGGCCTTGCCATCCAGAAAGGAAGACATTTAAACACAGATTTTTTCCTTCTGGGAGCAGTCTCCCATGGTAGAAACAGAGAATTGGCCAAAAGGCTTTTTCTTTAAGGAAGCGCTTCTGCCATATTTGGTATTTTTACTCCAGCAGAGTTGAAAAGATTGGTAGGTCCCCCCTTCCCCTCCCATAAAGGAATACACAACTTCAGTAACTCAGCAAGAGAGTGATTCCCTGACAAGATATTTGAATGCAGTGGCCTTGATCTGGAAAAGAACTTTTCACCCCATCATGAATGGCTGAGAGCATATTAAACTAGATTTATCTTGCTGGGTAAACATTATGGTGGAAAGTTAGAGGATTTATTCAGTAACATCTCCATTTTCGCCCGCTGTCTCACGGCCCTTTTAGCTTTACTGCATTTAATACAGGCTGATTTCCCTTAGTAAGGAGGAATCTAAAACAAAGACAGAAGAGGCTACAACCTTTGGTTCAAAGGGCAAGAGTTTGGTGTCATTTGCCCTATTTTCAGACAAAGCTCCCAGGCTGAACATAACAGTTACAAAATATAGAGATGAGCCAATAACATCGTTAAACTCTAATGTACAAACATCAACCAAAACTAAAATCCCAGACAAACAAAATTCAACCCCTGCTCCTTTGCCACTCTTTCATTCACACACACGCCTGCAGTCTCACATACTTACAGCATATCTACATTGTCCTTTATAAATTCCTCACATAGCATGTGGGATGCTTCAGTTTTCACATTATAAATGACACGCTCATGGGATGCGATTTCCAACACACCAGCATACCAATCTTTCAGCACATCCACGATTCCACTTTCACAGGATTAATCTCTTTGCAGAGCCAAGGGCAATTGCATCCCATTTTTAAAAGGGCTTTGCTACATGATTTCTCATCAATACACGGGAGTACAAATACAGTCTTGACTCAGCCAGTTATTTGATCCCATATTACATCTATACTTAAGCAGAAATTTCTAATATTAGGATGCTGCCAGATAACCTGCTTGCCTCCCACACAGACAGCCATTACCCCAGATTTCAACCCTCCCCACCCTTTGAATGATTTTCAAATGGGTGTAGTTTCATTTCAGGCACGCTGCTGGATCCCGCAGTTTTATCCAATATATTTGACCATTGGCTTTCATCAAAGCAGATTGTACATTTAACATTGTGAGATGGAAAAGCATAAGCAGAATAAGATCACCCAAGGATCATCATAGCTAGAGGCTTGGGGCCAAATTTTCAGAAGTGCTCAGCTCCCATTTAGGCATCAGAATAAATGGCCAGATCTTCAGGAGAGCTCAGCCAGATGGGCACTGAGATTCTTTGAAAATCTGTCCCTACAGGCCTGATCCAAAGCCAGTTTACTTCAGCGAGATATGAACCAAGCTCTACGGTGGCAGAAAGGAGCCCTCAACAGGCAGATGCTGAAGGATGGCCTCAGGGTTAGGGCACTAACCTGGGCCATGGAAGACCTTGCCTGGAATCCCTGGCCTGCCATGGACTTTTTGGGTAACTTATTAGACCTCTGTGCCTCAGGTCCCCATCTGTCTGTCCCCTGGAGAGTACAGCATAGACCTGCCCAGAGTGGGTGGGCGGTGGATAGAGATATTAAAGATTGTGAGGTCCTCAAATACTACAGTGAGAGGGACAAGGTAAGTACCTAACATAGACAGGCTCCAGCAATCATAGTTCCTCATCTCACTCATATCATAGACATCAGTAAATAGCTACCTACCTATCTTCACTGATTTGTAAGCTTACAACACACACACACACACACTCTCTCTCTCTCCCGGCTATGTATCTCAGCCTTTATGAAAACTAAGGTAGGCAAGTAAATATGCGCACACATCTGAATTCCCCTCTCGTGCCTTTCTCCAAGCCCTTGCGGTGTTCTGCCAGTTAGGCTGCATAGTTAAAGGGTTTCCTCAGTTTGAGTCTCTCAGACCTTTATAAGTGCTAGTCTAAGCTCTAGGCATGTTTTTGCTTTTAATGATGGCGAAGGCAGAGAGTTGAGACAAATACGCATGGGAGACTAGTTTTGAAGCTGAGAGAAACTAATTCTGTAACCAAGTACTTAGCATACAGGACTTTATACTACTGGAACCAGATGGTGAAGAGCATGCTAGACATATTTCCCTGCAGGAACACTTGTGCATCTGGAATGAGACCGTGATCTTGTGGGCAGAGGAAGGGAACAGGGAATTGGGATTCCTGATTTCTATTCCAAGCCCTATAAGGGAGTATGTTGAAAGCTGGAGACACCTGTGTGACTATAGGAATTTCTGTGCCTCAGTTACCCCATCCGTGCAAAGGGGAGAACAATTATTCCCCTGTGCAACTGACTGAATGTTTGAAACGTGCTTTCAGATCCTCAGATGGGCAGGGCAAAGTGTTTACCTCAATGCCGTTTACACTCACTCCAGGCAATGAGCACTTGGTGCTGATAGCACCTGGCTGGTTATTTCAGACCTGGCCTGTATCTATTATTAATATGCAATGGTAAACAGCTCTTTATTATTGCCCACCTCTGACCTCCTCAGCCCCAGCCCCCTCCCCTCTGTTGCTCCTCACTGCTCCTGCCTGGAAATGTTGACAGTAATAAATGGCTGGCAAAGCAATTATACACATTAAGCTGAAAAGTATGGAGCTGAGGTCAAAACTATTTTCTTTGTGTAATTACATGGAGAGTAAATTCGTTTTGCCAGGAATAAAAGCAACACAGAAGGTCATGGCAAGTAGAAAAGAATCAGGTGGCCACTCGGCCTGCTTTGCAATGTAATCAAGATCTGAATCTGAAGCCATTACCCTCTCTGTGTTGCCTCACCGGCTTTTACACAGGCATTTAATTTGTAAATATTGCTTTAACATTTAGTGGGCCTGGGGAATTGAAATGGAACAGCACTTAAGCCAAGCTTTCCTGATGGTATGAGATCATCCTATTTAGCCCCATCAGGAGCTTCCTGTTGCAAAGGAGAAACAGGCCATCCTGAGAGTGATTAACTGCTGATGCATTTGAATGGGGTGGCTGGACAGTCTGGGTTTTCCAGAACAGAACCGTTTAAATTAAGTAAGTAAATAAACCCATTGATTCATGTCCGAATATTGGTGACATCAAAGTAGACTTTCAGAAGCCATCCTTAGACTGCTCAGCAGCTATCCTGCCCAAGATCTGTCACACACCATCCATCCATCTCCTCGCTGGTTGTCCCCCACAAAGATGACCTGCCACCATTCCACCCATAAGAACTTTCTCAAGGTGATTTCCACTTCTACGCCTAATGTGACCAAAGGGCTTAAGTTTGCGTCTGTGGATTTCCCGTATCAGGGCTGCTTCTCTCCAATAATATTTTTAACATAGCCATTCATCTTTTTTTCCACCCAGGAGATATGAGAGAGTCTTCACTAGCACCTCATTTCAAAATCTCCAGTTTTCTTCATGTCAGTAGCATTAACTTCCCATGAGTCACATCCATAAATTGCTAAGCAAAAAGTTGTGCTTTTCACTAGTTGCACCTCAACACTGTGAAAGTAGAATGAATTATATTGTGAAAATAGAAAGGATTAAAGAAATGCTGTCTGGACCTTTAAGCAAAACTGTTGGAATGCTGCAATCCAGGTGTCAGGAATACAGACATTAACATAGAACAATTGCACTGTTTAAGGGCAATTGGTGAAGTATTAGCCTTTTGCTTTCTTTGTCCCTTTGTCTAATTCCCGCTCTTTTATCTGTATAAATAAGACTGTTTGGGTCTTGCATGGCCATTCACATTATCTGGGTGTTATTGGCGGAGCGCTGCGCTAATAAAACAGAGTGGTCTGATAAATTGTGAGTCCTGATTCTAACTTTGACAACACATTTCCAGATGCCATGGATTTTCCACACTTTCTTAAGGGAGGCCACAGCTTAGCAAACCATCCCTCGTCTTCCAGCCTCTTTGGTTGGATATATATGATCCCAAATAATTAAATTAATCTACTGCTTCTACAATTTGTCTGTTAATTGTGATGTCTGCATGCATGCTGCTTTTGTTAGTCGTGTCAATATACGTGCAATTTATTTTCATCCCGTTCAGGAAGAGTCCATACTCCTCACTAACTGTTTTTACACACTCCAGCATTTGCTGCCCTGTATCACTGGCTGTAGTAAAGAATGGTCTGCCACCAACATACCTGAGGCAGGTTCAGAGGTGTCCACCAATGGAAATCCCAGCTCCTTCCACTTTGTCAAAACCTTCCAAGGTTTGTCTCTCAATATATTCAATGAATATGTTAAAGAGGCTTGGGGGCAAAATACCTCTTTGTTTCACACCCTGCCCACTGTCAAACCACACACTGTCACCTCCTGTTTGCACTGTGGGTTGCTGAGGTTGATGGAGACTTGCAATGAATTCAGTGATGTGCTTTGAAATCCTTATGTCTGCCAGTCTCTTCCAAAGATGGACATGCCCTCCTCGCCCAATGATGGCTTGAATGTGGGCCAGGATCCTGCCAGGCCTTTACTTCTTGTGTCCTCATTGACACCTGGGATAAAATGCAGCACTCACTTTGCATGGGTGTGGATGGCTGCCCTGTGTCAATGGAAGAGGAGGAGCAGGCTCATTTGCTCAGACTTGAGGTACAGAGAAAGCCTTTCTCCCCAGTCCATAAGCTCCAGATACCATGTGGGCAGTGCTAGCTCCCATACCCTAGGTGTAGCCATTGTCTTTGAGTGGGGAGGCCCATTCCTTGATGAAACTGCCAATGAGGGGACCAGTGAAGATGGTGGTGTCTGGACATTCATCCCTGACCTGTGGCCACCAGCTTATTTAATCTAGACCCCCAAGGAGCCATCAAGTCAGGCACTGAGTTTTCCACTGCTGAGAGTTTTTCTGCATGGCCACAAACCAAGGCAAAATGGCTGTCCCAGAATTCTCAGCATCCTCCCTTTAAATTTGTGGGTGCCCCAGACGTGGCCAGAGGGCAGTGAAAGGCTCCCTGTGACCAATATCCACTTTCAATGCTGCCATTTGTGATCAGAGCTGGAATTGAGGAGGAATAATGGATTCTGGGACCCAATGGGGCAAGTTTATCTCCGATTGACTTCAATTGCTTGACTTGTGCCTGCTCATGTCAAGGATGAATTTGGTGAAAAATCTGCATCTTGTTGATTGCAAGTACCTGAAAACTAAGCCATGTAACATAAATGTTGAGGGTCCTGAGAAGTTATTCATGGCACCTTCTGCATCAACTGATCTCTGCTGCAGAAACTGGCCCCTAAGGGCAAATCCCATTGATGCTGCTTTATTCTTGCATTGATGGGAACAGAGGACCTGTTATCTATTCCAGACATATTGGGACTGGAACTCAGATAAGCAGTTCAGGTGCAAGCCAGTTTACTCTCTCAAATAGTAATTAAATTCATTAATCAACATCAGCATGCTTTGTTGGCATGAGGCTATTATTTGCTTTCGTCCAGGAAGTCTCTCTCTAGCTGAAGCACACACTACAGTGCACTAGGGAGCAGGCAAGCACGGGAATGCGAAGGAACCCTGGAACAAATGTGCTCTGTACCTCCACAGCATGGATGCACTCTGGGGATTACACACATGGGTGCTCTCCAGGGCACATGCCATCTCAAGCAGCTGATTCATGCTTACACTGTGTCTTAGTGATGTGTGTGACATTCTATATCTTGGGGGAGCATCCTGTAACCCCCATATTCTTCATTTTTGTATAATTGTGATCTTACATATAAAGCATGCTTTGTAAGGTATCAGGGGAAAGTTTATGATCTGCTGAAAGTCATTTCTCTATCCATATATGTGTATCATTAATGCATATGAAGTTATGGGAATTGTGTTGTATGGTTGTCACTGAAACATGCTGGAAATTGGGGAATCAGCCAGATATTAGCTCCCCAGAGGCAACAGGAAGGAAAGTAACCAGCGCCTGGGAGTGGTGTCAAACAACCATCAGCAACCATTGTCCAGCAAGGGAGGTATAATTCAATGACTCACCTGCATAAGGCCACACCAGGGGGATTGTGCAACCTTGTCTGGAGACTCAGCAATGCCCCCCGACATGCCTGGACTTGTGCTTACCAAGCACATGGGACTGAGGGTATAAAACAGGGGCCCCATTCTGGGCCTTTCTCCTGCCCCCATCGATGCTGCAAGCAACCAGGACACTCTGAAGACACCATGTGAAGGGACTAGCCCAGATTTCAAGGGTGAAATCTGTGTACTCTGAACTGCAATATCCAGTGGGGTGAGAAAAACTGCTTAATCTAGATGTTGCCCCGTCTAGTAGGGTTGAGAGTTTAGACTGCGTGCTTATATTTTATTTTATTTTGGTAACTAACTCTGACTTTTTGCCTATCACCTATAATCTATCTTTTGTAGCCAATAAATTTGTTTTATTTTTTACCTTTACCAGTGAGTTTGTATGAAATGTGGGGCAAATCTGCTCACGTTGGCAAAGGCTAGTGTATATCCACTTTCCATCGATGAAGTGGTGAACCAATTAACGAATTTGCACTGCCCATCTTGATCAGGGCAAGACGATATATTCCTGAGGTACAGTGCTGGGAGCTGGGGGGATTTGGCTGGTGCCTTTCTCTGTGTGATTCATGAATGGCTCTGGGAGCAGTCATGCTATCTAGCTGGGTGTGGGGCTCTACATTCTGTTGTGCTGAGTGATCACAGTGCCCGGAGGGGTTTGCTGCTTCACTAGCAAGGCGTTGTGAGAGACAGCCCAGGCTGGGGAGAGTTAAGGGGGCACAGCGGTTCCACAGTCCCAGGCTGCACCTCGGGGATCCCGTCACAATGTGTTATTAGTTAGTGCTGCATGCAGGGATTTAACCAGGGACCCTGCACTTCTGTTGGGCTTGCTTGATCCTAAAGGCCTTGCACAGAGTTCAGGATTTAGGTCCTCATGGGATACTAATTCTATTGCATCTAGGTGGCCGTAGAAGAGAACGTTATACTCTGTTCATGGGCTTCTTACATGCCAAATGGGCTACAATACCAAGAGTACATTATGTGACTGGACAGGTTAATCCAAACCTCTAGCTTTAGTGCCTGCCTGCCTGTATGAGTGTAGGGGTGTGCTCAGACCTGGGTAGGGTGGCCATATTTACCAAAGTAAAACCGGGACACTGCATGGGGCTTGCCTGAGATGCCTGGCATCACTGCTCACCTGAGCAACCCCCACCCCCCTGGGGTTGTCCCAAGCCACCTGGTATGGCAGCTCACCTGAACTCCGCACCACCTGGCACTGGTGTTGACTGTGCAAGCTCCATGCTGCCCAGAAGTAGGGCTGGGGCTGTCCACCTGAGCCTCACGCCAGCCCGGGTTGACAGCCTCAACCCTATACTATTGGAGGCCTGCACTGCCCAGGGCTCACAGTCCAAACCTTACCACCCAGAACCTTGTGTCACTACTAGCCTCCCCAAAATTTCCGCTGTGCCCCCCAAGGGAACGCAAACCACATTTTTGGCAAAACTGGACATTTTTTCCATTTGCTCTTGCCAACTGATCACAGCAACTTGCCACTGGCAAAAGCAAATGGGACAAATGCCCATTTTTGCCAAAAAATCAAGACATCAGTACAGGGCTTAAAAAAAGGGGGCTGTCCTGGCCAAAACGGGATGTATGATCACCCTACACCTGGAGCTCGGGGGCAGTTGTTCCGAGCTGTCAGGAAGACAGAACTTTAAAAAGCCCAGTCTTACAAAAGCTCTTTAGCTTATGCTCCAATACATCTGTTAGTTTATAAGGTGCCAGAGGACTCTTTGTTGCTTTTTCCTAGTGCACATTTCTCTTTTGCTTTCAGGTCACTCCCTGGCCTCTCAAGTGAATGCCCAAGCTGTCTCACTGATCTGGGCACAAGCCAACATTGCAACAAGATTGTTCAGGCTTAAATAAGGTTTATTAAACTGTAACAAGGTTTGTTACTCTGCTAATGTGCCATATAAAAAAAGCTATGAAAATCAACTGCAGAGTGTAATGAGTAGCTTATTCCCCAACTGAAATATCTCGGCCATTTTATTACTGATTTTATTCTCCACAGTGAAAAGAAAAGGGCCCAAAGCCCACATTACGTGAAACATTTAGCTTTCTTCAAGTTGGGTTGGTTCTTTTGCTCTGGTCCTGTGACACAGAGATAAGTCTGGCTGCTGCCTGCAGTAGCTCCGCAAAGGTTTCAGGGATTTCAAGCATTTTTGTTCTAACGAGGATTTTGGAGGAAAGCTGAGAACCTTGACCACTCCCAATCCCCCCGAAAGCTCAGGTGGGAATGCGCTGAGGAGAGACAGAAGGCAGCTAGTCATACTGCTTATGGTGTCATCGGAAGGTGCCCAGATATCATGGTGATGGAATTAGTATTATAATCTGAACAGAATGGAAGCAAAACTCTATTTACCCAGCTGTAATGTCAAGGAAGCGAAGCCCCACATTGCTGATTATCCTGAACTCTCTGGCCAGTCTGATTCAGAGTCCCCGTTTACAGCTCTATCAAGGGATTCACGCCTCTCCTGTGACATTCATTTTCCACTGTATGAAGCTAATTCTAGGGCGCAGTAGCTGATTCTGCTTGTGCCTGACAAGGGCTGTGGTGTGCCTGCTGGCTGCCCAAATCATCCTCAAATGGTTCCTCCAATCCTGCTCTGACAGTGTGTGCTTATTCCCAGCCCTCCGTAAACTCCAAGGGAAAGACAAAAGCAGCTCTAATGCTTATCTTGATGACTCATCAGAAACCATGGAGGATTCTCTGCAGCTTGAGGTCTCCAAACCACAATTTGAGGACTTCAATAACTCAGACATAGGTTAGGGGTTTGTTATAGAAGTGGATGGGTGAGATTCTGTGGCCTGCATTGTGCAAGAGGTCAGACTAGATGATCATAATGGTCCCTTCTGACCTTAAAGTCTATGAATCTATAACCAAAACCCTTAGCTCAATTTGAATATATAAATACCTGTTAACTCTCCTTCAGCTGCAATGTGGAGGAGTAAAGAAGCTCTGGAAAATGCAATGCCATGATTCACTGGGCCAGGCTCGAAGACTACACTCAACAGTTGGTTTGTGATTGTGTGTCTGACTCTGCCAGAGAGATGGCGTCTTATACATGACTTGTCTGACCAGCAGACACCTCACAAGGACAGCCTTGGCTGCAGTTGTGAGTGTGCACACAAGTGTGTGTGTGAGTGTTGCCATGACAATGCATTACTGCAAGATACAGATTCCTTGAGAGGAGGTTACAGAAGAAAAGGAGAAATGGAACGATCTAAGTACAATAGCGGCAATAGTCCATATTCCAGATGTCCAACGACAACCCATTGATCACGTTACCCTTCTGTCCATACAATGGGAGCTCTGCTCATGCAGCACAGGTGGTACACGATTTCCTTTTGTTTGTGGTCCTGGATTGACATCCCTTCTGCACAGTGCCCATGTCACCACGTTACTCAGACAGAAGCCCTCTCCTCTGTCCTCCCTCTGCAGTTGGCGTCAGCCTCTCTTTCATCTGCACATTCCTTCGGGTTGACATCTGAGAGAATGAGTTGCTTTCCCCCTCAGATCAGTTCTCAGCGTTCAAATGCTCTTTCTGCCCACAGTTCATGCTCCACTGACTCTCAGGAAGGTGTTTAGTAAGAACAAGGAAACAGATGGTGTGGTACAAGGACTCTGATCCTAAGGCTGGGGAGCAGAGGTGACTTGCCCAGGGTCACACAGGGAGTCAGTGACATGGCAAGGACTTGAACCCTGGTCTCCTGAGTCCCCTGGACCTGAACCTCAAGAAGATCCTTTGCCCATTGTGGGGGCTGGTCAAGATGAAATTCAGACTCCTGAGGTTGGCCACCGCAGGGAAGTGTAGAGATACTAACAATTCATCAGCTGTCAGTGGTGAGACCAGCCTAGTGCCACTGTGTGATGTGGCCAGTGCTATGCACTGACTGGGAACGCAGGAGAAAAAACAGTGCTTCTTGCAGGCAATGCCCAGCACACTCCGACCATGGGGTACATCTACACGGGGAGAAAAGCTGCACAGCATGGCTGAGGCTGACTTGGGGTGCAGAGGCTTGGGCTGCAGGAATACAAATGGCTGGGCAGACGCTTGGGTTTGGGCTGGCGTCTGAGCTCTGGGACCCTCCACCCTCGCAGGTTCCCAGAGCTCAGCTCTAGACTGAGCCTGAATGCCTAACACTGCCATTTTTCAGACCTGCAGCCTGAGCCCCTGGAGTCGAGTCAGCTGATCCGGGGCAGCTGCTCGTGTTTTATCCCCATGTAGACATACCTAAAAAAGCTTTGGCTTGAGCTGTGTTTGGAGCACTTGTTTCCTTTACTGTGCGAGTCAGCAGATCTTTACTTCACTACTGTGAGAGGGAGAATCACAGGCAGTTGTATGAAGAAGGGAGGGTCCCTATTACTCCTTTCCAGGCTGCCTCTTAATGCTCTTTGCTCTTTCCTTAGCACCAGGGTAATTTCTATTGTTACTTTTTAAAATTCAGGTGGGAGACTCCCCTCAGCAAGCAGGAAAGGTGACCTGCCAAATAGGGATGCCTCTCTCTTGGACCATGGAGGTCGGGGGGAGGGGTGACCACATTAGCGCTGTAAAGCTTTCTCTCAAATCACCAAGCACCAAAGCCGATTGTTGCAAAAACATATTTAAAAAATAGTCATTTAATATAACTATAAAAAGCACTGTGCTATTTTCCAACAAAGTCAATACATTAACTTGAATTAAAACTGGCAGAGGCTGGGGGATGCTCATGTGCGGCACATGGGCTGGATATTGCATTTTGTTTAATCGACCTGAAAAAGAGAATTTCCTTAGACTAGACATGAGGGTTGGAAATACACAGGGATTAGGTGATGTATTCAAAGTGCATCTCCAGCCCCCTGAATAGCTGCCCATGGACTCTTTCATACCATTCTGCCAGGAAGGCTAATTTTGTTCAGGGAATTAGAAACTAACGAGTTTTCCTGCTGGTATCTATGCCCTAAAACAATAGCCTCAAAATAGCCTCTAATTCACAAACACCAAATCCACACTAAGCAACACGAAAGGAACAGTCCCATGCAGAGATGGGCCTGACCCAAGCCCCAGATTCAAATCCTATTAGCCAGAACCTAAGCTGCTGTAAATCAGTGTATCTCCAGCAGGATCCAGAATTTTTTTTGGGCCCCTTTTCTAGTCCCAGTTCTAACTCCCAGGTTAGGAGTACAGATGGTATTGGATAGGAGTGAAAACACTGGCCTGGATTTGCAATGCACTGCTCCAATGAGGCCACCGACTAAAGAGATTGTAAATATTAACCCCATGTGGACTGTGGCTTCTGGTGGGGCCAATACAAATCACAAGTACTGTCGGGTCAGAGGCTGAACTGCATGCCAGGGAAACGCGCATCAGCAGTATGGATGGAGGAGTGTGCACATGACAGCAGAGCGAAGAGGATTTCTGGATCCCCAGTTGACTTAGTTTATTAGTGATCATTGAAGGGGTTTGTAGAACTGACATCTGCTCCCCTCTACAAGTGACTCCTCTGGAGGAAAGGGAGATGTGGCCAGGGCTTGCTGCAAAATGAGTTATTCTGATCCATGATTTCCATTTCTAAAACACTGTTAGTGATGGTATCGGAGGTGAACTTGAGCTTTCAAGACCTGAACTGATTACATTTTTCCTGGGCATTATGACAGCCTCCTGGGGGAAAGTGTGTAATTGCTTTTTCCAGGGTCTTGCAGGTACTTTTGTTGCCCTCCCCTCTCGCTGATGATATCTCTTCTTATTGGGCCTTTCCATCATCAGGCCAATGCTCCTGCTATACTGAAGAGACTTCTTCAAAGAAAATCTGTCAGCACTTTGTAGCAATTCTTTGCCCTTCTCTAATTCCTGTCACCAAACAATCTCAGAGAGCATCACAAACATTAATTACCTTGCACAGCCTACTCATAAACAGGTAATATCCCCATTTTATAGTCAGATACATTATAGAACAGCGAAGTTCAATAGCTTGTCCCAGGTAATATAACAAGCTAGTGACAGAACCAGGACTAGAACCAATGCATCCTGGTACCCGATTTGGTTGTTCTAATAATTGGAAAACAGCTTTTCTGGGCTTTTTCCTGACTCAATGTTGAGACGTCTGGTTTTCATTATGAATCATCTGTCTTCTGTTAAAATAGGAATCCCACTTTTTAAATTAATGATGGCAAGTCCCTGTCTTCTCCAAATCAAAGCTTTGAAACAATTAATCACTGTCCAACTCCTGCTGGTACGTTTAAGTGCTCAGCTTGAAACAAGAGATCAGTAACTGAGATTAATCTCCCAGTAACAGGGGCTTCAAAATAATTATCATGATCTTGCAGCCACTTTGGAAGGAGTTATTGGGCCTACCTGCAAACAGCGTAGCTATCATTCCAGATGATGGGAATGGTGAAAAAGCACAGTGACTCCAATGGCACGTCCCAGACTCAGACCACCAGCACTGCTGTGAATTGGCAAAGCATTTTTGGCCACAGCATGAAAATGAGGCACTCTGAGCATCCCAACTTTTCACTTGAGTCTTAGGGTGCAACATACCTTTTAGGGAATTTCTAATCTCAAGCTGGAGGGGCAAAGCTTTCCTATCACTATATTGGCTCTGAAGGTGGCATACAGTGTATAGCAAAAGTAAGTCATGTCCATGTCTCAGGCCTGCCCTAGATTACTTTGTGTGCCTTGGTCCTGACAAAGCTAAAAGCCAAGAACTGGAAAACTGAAATCAAAATATATTGGGTACAGAGTTACAATAATGAAGCATGAGATCAGTGTTCAAATCTATATTTTAACCCCCCACCCTTTTACTACGCAGTGAACCAAACTAAACACATGATACAAAAATAGATATTTGATTATATTAGTGTGGTGTATATTGAAAACTGTTAAAATTACAAGCTATCACTTGATGTTTGAAGGGGTTAGCTGCTGCTGCTTGCAGGCTAGGTGGCTCTTCAGGGAAGTGAGCGATCTGGGTCTTCAGCAGTTTTTCTGCAAAGAGCCAGTCTAGAGCAAGGTGGGGTGAGCTGTGCCTCTCTGCCTTAGGGAGCAGCCTGTTTTCTCTCTTTCAGTTTTCAGATTCTTGTGTGTTAGGTTTCTAGATCCTAAGCAAGGAAATAGCGTTACGTCACAAGCTTCCAGAAAGAGTATTTATTTGGTATGATTTGTTTTTTATCTAACTCCTCTCTGTGTATGCTATGAATGTAACAATTAGATATTAAAATAATTGTTTTGCTTTGTAAGGAGCCTTTGGTCAGTTGTCTTTTGACCACTGGATACACCATTCTGCAGTGACATGCAAGTTTGGAAGGACTTTCCTTCAGACTAAGGACCAATGTCCTTACCGGTTGGGTAGTATTGCTGTGTACTCTACTGTCTGTGGTCTTCCATATCAAAGAAAGCTGCACTTCAGTAAAATCTTTTACCTACCTCACAGGGATATTGTGAGTGTAATTAAAGCACTTTGAGATCTTCAGATGAAAGGTGCTATATAAATGCAATGTATTATTTCCAGATTTTCAAAGTAGTGCCATAAAAAGCACATATAAAATGCTACTGCTCAAACTGATGTCACTTCAGCCTGGAACTATGCTATATCAGGCCCATTCTATAGCTGGAACACCGAGGGACCACAGGAGGGTCGGTATATATATCTCTATAATTCAGGGTGCATTTTGTGAACCATTCTTTTGGAAAGTGCTTTTAAAACACAGTACAGTGATTTTAATCATGCTGCCCATAAACCCACTTGGTAACTGCCAATGGAGAAACAAGGTCTACAACTGTTGATTATACACCTGGATTGTGACCTCCAATTATTCTCATCATGCATTGGATTTAACATCTGGCAACATCTAATGAAACTCCAGATTATTAATGACTTCCATTCAACATTTACAGTTAAAGGGCATTTCCTACAGCGGTTTAGATTTCAGTTGAGACTTGTGTAACCTTTCTTTAAGATCTCAAGAGCCTAACTATAGTAACTGCGTTCAATAAGGCAAATTCAGATGGACTTTTTTTTTCCCTTTAGCTCACAAACCATGAAGAAAACAGATGGGAGTTGAAAAGAGATTGAAAATGAGAAAGTCCAAAGACATTAATTTCCACTCAGAACAAATAAATTAGAGTGTTTGGGGACACCTGATTAAAGTTCATTACCAGAGATGGGGAAACTAAAATGTAGTTTCCTTCCCTTCACTGTGCACCAAGTGCTTTAGAGCACACACATGCTCACCTGTAATTGTCATTAGCTAGAGAAGGAAACTGAGAGGAGGTGGCTACATGAGGCTGCACTAGGATCTTTTGTCCCAGCAATGGAAATCTGAACAATCCACTTGAAGGAGGATCGTGCATGCACTGTGTGGCTACTCGTGACGGCTGCCCCAGTCCTCCATTCACTTTCAGGAACACCCATTCTTGAAGGCCATGCTCCTGGTAAGTGTTATTTGTTACAGAGAGGGTTGAAAAATGCTAGTCATTATTCATGAAACATTTCCAAAAATTCTAAAGTGTTTTTCACTCTGTAGCATTCCAAAAGGGACTATTCTGGGGTTTCTTGAAGTGTCTTGAATGATTTTTTTCTTTCTTTTTGTTTTTTCTCCTTTTCTTCCCCCCTCTCCCCTCCCCCCCTTTTTTCTTTTCCCTTTTCAATTTTGCAACTGAGAAAGGGGGAAGCTAGCCAAAGTGTATGTGTGGGAAGAACAACTGAAAACAAAACCCACACTTTTTTTTAGTGAAACAACTGAAAAATTAAAATAATCCCTGGGGTGATGCCGTGACTCCCCCTGGCCAGGAGTGATATGCTCAGCAACCTGCACCTTTTGTCTGACACCATTTTGTTCTGTTGCTGCATGTTCTTACCTAGCTGCTGAGGGAAGGAGACAGGTTGCAGTAGAGAGGGCACTGAACTGGGACTCAGGAGTGCTGGGTTCCATTCCAGACCTTCCACTGACTTACCATGTATCCTTGGGCAAGTTACTTCACCCCTCTGTGCCTGTTCCTTCTCCTGCTTTTTGGGGTAGGGACTGTTGCTGTGTATGTGCAGCTCCCAGCACAATAGTGTCTCTAGTCAGATGTGGCCTCTAGACACCACCATCATACAAACAATAATTGAATCCCAAAGGTAGCTACATTTCAGCAATGGGTGAAATAAGCTCTGACTGTCCTCATCTTGTCAGCAGGAGGCATCCATCACCAATCAAGGCCAGACCCAGCCCAGTGCTATATAAGCACAATACATTTTACTCTACTTTATGGGGACTTGCTTAACTGGGACGTCTGCTTTATTAGGACATCGTCCAGGGAACAGATGTAGCCTCATGACAATTACAGATGACTGCTTAATTGGGACAGTATTATCATAAATGTCAATTAATGGGTTACAATGGGTGGGTGCAAGGTGACTGCATAATGCTTAATCATGTGTTAAATGAGGATGAGATTCCAAGTTCTGGCCGGCTAATAACAGAAATCGCCAAGCCCATATACTAGGAGGAGAAGATAAAGATCAAAGGCAGATGAAATGCCCCAAGTAACACTGTTTGTTCCATGAGTCATTCAACACATTATTTTATGTCCTTTTTTAGTCTTTTCAGGTAATTTCTCTTTAATGGCCTCTTCTCTTAATTGGGACAAACTCTTAATCAGGGTGGATAATTAGGACACCCAGTGGATTCTAATGCAATAGATTTCAGCATGCCAGAGAACCTGTGGCCCTGGGCAGCCAGAGTACATTCTGCACTCTTTCTTTCCCCTTGCCCTGCTAGATTTGGGAGTGACATATGTGGTGTCTGGTTATGACTAGCTGATTGTGAGAAAGTTGGGGCGGCACAGAGGTGACTCTATAAAATCCCAAGTACTCCTCTCCATTAAGGAAAGTAGGTAGCAGTTAATATGCGTAATTTGATATCTTACAAGCTACTGGCGTGTCATTATCTTCCGCTCCGAGCTTTCCAGGTACTGGCTCCCGAAGATGATGGCAACTAAATGGAGCAGAATGCTGTTAACAAGCCCCAGATGTTTTGGAACGAGCAGCCCATCCAACAGGGTTCCCCTGGGTGTATTGGAAAGCTCATAACATTCCTAACTAACCCATTGGTTGTTTCGCTAAACTGTCCTTGAGCTGTTATCCCCAAGATTTACGTTTGCAGCTGGCCTTTCCAACAGTTGTATCACTAAATAATGCAAAACTTGGGATTTCCAATTCTCTCTGTGCTTTCTGATGGAAGGCTGCTGTTTAATCACAGGTGAAGGAATGTCTCGCAGAACAGCTGCATCTGGAGATGAGTTACAGAAACAGGACAGGGAGCCTGGGCTATCACTAATTATGGAGTTTATTAAGCTCCAGACAGTTGTACATCAAGAGAAATTTATTAAGGAACATTTTCCAGGTACCAGCGAGTAAACAGCAACTGATACGAGCAAATCAGCTTTGCCCTTCTCAGCCAGCCCGGAAGGAACTTGGCTCCAAAGAACACTGCTGTCAACTGGGCCTGTTCTGTCCCCATGGCCGTTTAATGGGTTGGAAATACAGGTTGGTGAGAAGTGAGGGGTTGACGACTCTGCAGGCGGACACCTCTATTTATCCCCAGTGAGGAGCTCTCCTCTCTGCCAACATGGCTCAGCCCTGACCTGTAGGGGTAAGAGGGGAATCCAGGCAACATGGCCCATTTAGTCCTCGGTGTCTCCACTGAGGCCAACAATTAGGGGGTGCAGATTAGAGCTAGACAAATAACTGATTTTGTCTTTTAGTGGCAGTTCTGAACAACTGAAAAAAAAAATTCAGTTCGGGTGGAACAAAGCTGAAATCTTTTGGAATTTTTTGTGCATTGAAAAAGTTTGTTGGAGTTTGCTTCAGAGTGGGGATTTGAATCTGGGACTCCCACAGCCCAGCTGAGTGCCTGAAACTGGGCTAAAGGTGGGCAATAGAGACACTGGCACCACCTCCTCCGCTTGCCCAAGTGGTCCATGAATGGCCAAAGCCATCAGTGCCAAATTTACAAATAGCTTTGGGTCGACTAAAATGGCGTGTCAGCGAATAAATTATACATCTGGGAAAGACTACCCAGCTGTAGCGCTGACGTGTGGCAGGTGTGGTGGATGGGGCTTTCTTTGATGGGGACAAAGATCAGGGTTGAGGTCAGTTAGGCCATTTCACATGTGCTGCTGCATAGTCAGATCTGCCTCTTCCATAATCTCCTGTAATCTGCCTTTTCTTGAAAGTATCATCTCAGTTTAGCCCCATCAGTTCCAGGAGTAATATGCTTTTCATATTTGCAGCATTTATCTCCTTAACTCCCCAGCATGGTGTGGGGTTGGGGTTGATAGATCAGTTTGGGATTTTAAAGCCAGCTCCTTCTCCTTAGCTGAACAAATTTGAGCGTGCCCCCAAATGGATGGGACAATTCATTTCTTCATAGTTCATTCTACATCTCCACAGTCACAGATATTTAAGTTTAGCTTACACTCCGCAAGCTCCTCCCCAGTGCCATCAAAAAACAGCACCAAATAAAAATCTGCTGAGGAATAAGCCATGTGGAACACCAGTGTGTGCAAGGTGTGTGTCTGTGCCTGAAATCACTCAGGTCCCTGGTACAGCAGATATAGAATTGATCACACATCTATCCACCCAAACTTATTATGATTGTGCTGATGGACATAGTCTTTGGTGCTGTGTGCAGGTTGAAGCAAGCTCTTGCCACTGTATGACCCAAGGCAGCTCAGTCATTTTCCATTTAAATATAGCCCATGCAGTGGCTCAGCTAACTAAAGACTGAAATGTCTCTCTCATCATAGTATTCTTCATGCAGGGACCTCAGGTCAAGTTTACAAAGCACTGCTCTTCAGCTTACAGATAAAGGTTTGTGATGCTGCCATGGTGAAAAGGAAGAGAGCTCTTTTTCCATCGTGGAGGGAAGTAGGTTGTGTCATGACCTGTGATTACAGAGGACATATCACAAGAACACAGGCTTCCTGGGGCAGAGGGCACCGTCACAGCTCAGGGAACCCGGCAGCAAAGGTTCCTAGAAAATAATCTCAGCATCCCGGAGAGCAATGATACCTGGATGCGGGAGCAGAGCACTTTCCTCAGAGATTACAGACATCTGTCAGCACAGATGACCTTGATTTTCAGCTGATTGGGAAAATTATGACTTATTAATTTTTATTTACAATAACTCCGCCCCAGATGGTGCCACAGAGAGTTGCACATGCTCTCGCCATACATAGTACTAGAGGGATTTCGAGATAAATCATGCAGCCCTTCATCATTTCTCTTCCCCTCCTCTATCCCACTGACCTCACCCAGGACCGGTCCCAGGCTTTCTGGTGCCCTAGGTGCTGGGCCATTTCGCCACCCCGCGCGCGGATCTTGTGGCTCTGGTGGAGCTGCCGCAGGCAGGCCTGCGGCAGGTCCACCAGAGCTGCGGGACCAGAGGACCATCCGCAGAAATGCCTGCGGCAGGTCCACCAGAGACACGAGACCAGTAGACCCTCTGCAGGTACGATTGCGGCAGCTCCACTGGAGCCGCCTGCTGCCCCCCCTGGCAAAATGCCGCCCCCCCACCATAATGCTGGCGCCCTAGGCGACTGCTTAAGTCGCCTAAATGAAAGCGCCAGCCCTGACTTCACCCCCTCCAGCTGCTAGCCTGCACACCAGCAAAGGTATCTTGGAAGGACCGTGGGACAAATGTGCCACCTCAGAGCTCATTACTGGAGCACATCTGCAGCCATTTCCTCTCCCTTCCCCCTAACACCCCTTGCCCCAAGCTGACTTCAACCCCTACATGCTGCAGGTAACTTCTCTCTGATCTCCATACTCCCCCTTTTGTAAGCTTCTCCCAGGATACTGTGTGACACCTCCAACCTTCCTGCAGGAAGCTGTGATATTTATGACCTTCTGCACTGTCTGCAGCAGATTCACCACATAGTGACATAACCATTAACAAGCCAAGAGAGCCCCTTGTCTCTCACAGTAGATGGAGAGGGGAGGGCAAGATTGTTCCCTATTGGAGCCTTCCTGATGGCAGTGTCTGGCCAAAGTCTGGGTAATTTCAGCAATGGGGTCTCCATCCCTTCCCTTGGGCATTGCTTTTATGGTGAAGTGATCTTATGGCCAGGGAAGTTTTCTGATCTCCTGTGTCTATTTCCCCTTGCTCTAGCCCCACCCAGGAAGCATGGGATACTGTCAGAAAAAATGAGAGTCTGTCCTCAAGGGGAGAAAAGACCTGGACATTAATCATTGAGGTTCCATGTACGCTGATGAGCCTGTGCAGTGTGAAAGCATCAGCAAGGGGGAATGGGAGGGTGCTGGCACAGCACCAGAGTGATTTCACTTCCCTTCTTGACTGCAGTTATCAATTCTTTAGCTCTACACATGTGTGTGCTTCTGGCAGAAATTCCCCAGGGCAGACAAGTGCTGCCTGTGGAAAGGCAGCCTTGTGTTCACTTGGCACCAGGAACCCACTCTCTACGGAGCCACCCGTGAGAGTCAGCACGGAGACTCTCAAAGCAGCCGCACTTCAATCTAACGGGGTGCAAAGCTCAGTCAGATGGAGTTTTACTGCTCAGTTCTGAGCACTCTGGGGAGACTGTTTTCCCTTCTTTCTGGGTGTAAATAAAGGACAGATTTCTCTATTGACCTGCACACGAAAATCATTCTTATGGAGCAATGACCCCATTTTACTCCCAGCATTTCTCTGTCTCCAAGCTTGTTCTAACTGGCTTTAAAAAATAACCAAAGAGTGAACCTAGGTTACTGTCCCATTGCAAAGTGGCTTGGTGTTATCTGTCTCATGTTTGCTAAATTCCAATGTGATGCAATGTAACCTCTTGTATTCCTTCAGGGAAATGACACGATAGCCTTTTGCCATTTGCTGCCTCCTGAGCTCACCGGGGGCATCACAACACATGACAGCGAGATGCTACTTTTGAACCCTGCCATGAATTTTGACACCATTCCTAATTTAAATCAAGGCATGAGCATATACTTGCAGGGTACAGAATGATTGGTGCGATCCTACCTTATATCTTCTCTAAAAGAGAAGGTCTGGGCCCTAAATATTTAATGCCTTCTTTAGGTAAATGCAGGTACCTAGTACTTTAACACTATCACCTTCATTTCAACCCTCACCCCCATTAGCTTAAAAAAATCACTAGGAATCGTCCAGAGGCTGGGCATGGAAAACAGTGGATGTGTATATAGAGCCTGATGCTGAGCCCCCCCAGATCCATCCAAGTCAGCATATGGGACAAAGAGCACGGGGACATGGCATGAACTCTGTGCATCTCTGGCTTAGGTATTTCTGTACAGAACTGACCATCATAGAGTGCCTAAGTGCTGAACACACGGACTACCTTTAGCTGGGACTCAATGTGCAATCTTGATGAATCAGTTTTATCCTTGCTAAATTCTAAAAAATTGATATCTGCTATGAATTGGTGTTTTCACAGTCCATTTCAGACATGTCTATTCATTAATCTTTCCACTAATGCCAAAGAATATCTAATGAGCTGCTGCTGCTGCTGGGAACTGGTGTTTGCTGCACATATCCTAACACTCCTATTATTGTGTCTGCTGAGTGAGTGGATGAAACATGTATCTAGGTGCTCATGCTGCCCTGTCTCCCTCTAGCTTCTTATTTAGGATGACCAGATGTCCTGTTTTGGCCAGGACAGTCCCTTTTTTAAGCCCTGTCCCTGCCATCCTGACTTTTTTGGCAAAAGTGGGCATTTGTCCCATTTGCTCTTGCCAGCTTGATCGGTTGGCAAGAGCAAATGGGACAAATGCTCACTTTTGTCAAAAACATGGGGTATGGTGCGAAGGAATGTGCAGGGTGGTGAGTGTAGATGCCAGCCCCCTGCATGGGGGTAGGCTGGGCTCCGGTGGGAGGGCCAGCATGGTTCCAGTGACCAATGATAGTCTTGCCAGGGACTTGGGCCAGCCCTGTGCAGTGTCCCGTTTTCCCTTTGGGAAATATGGTCATCCTACTCTTATTCATGTTGTCTGAGATCTCATAACAGGAGGGGAGGTTGCTTTATCCGTCCCTCAATCAGTTTTCTTAGCAGAAAGATGCACTTGTTTGAACAAAAGTGAGTGCTAGCAAGCCAGAGCCTTGCATTAACATGCTTGAACATCAGAGGAATAGAACATGTTCTGCTAGCTCCACTGCACCTTCTGCAGAGGGTTGAAAGCCAAGGGAAATATCTGCCAGGCCCATGAGTTTGCAGTGGCCTTTCAACAGTTGGAGACAAAATCCTGCCGTGAGCCCTTGCTTCTCTGCCAAAATAAAATTTTTAACCTTAAAATCATGGCTGTATTTTCTCTCTTTCTCATCTCTGCTTTTTCCTCCAGGCCATTTTCTTTGTCCTCTTTTCTATCCACACTGCCTGTCAGCTTCTCCCTTAAATGCCTCAGCACTCCATCCCACACTACCTCATATACACAGGAGAAAACTCCCTGATCAAATTCAATCCAGCCACTATCGCTGCCTCCTTCAAATCCTTCCAAAAGGCTCACGTCTGCCACAGCGCCTGCAGAACCAACCTGCTGGGCCCGGCTAGAGAGGTGACACGCGGTGACTATTCCTCTTCCCCTTCTGTTAGAAAACAAACCTACAGTTGCTAGTAAAGCTGGACCAACTCTTCACCAGGCTCCATTGCTTGGCCACTCTACCCCGAGCCCTGCCCTTTGCCTGGGGCAGAGATGGTCTCTTTTCTGTGTTGGTCAGGCCCTGATCCCAGTGGGGCCTTTGGGCGTATCAGTATTTACCAGTAATAAATCTGCTCACTCTCTCCTCTTCCCCTCATCTCACACTGAGCTCCCTCACAGCCTTCTGGGCCGTGCCACTGCGCCTGGCTCTGAGCAGCTCAGAGGCTGGCCATCATGGCTGTGAGCCATCAAGACCCTGACAACGTTAGTTATTTGTACTATGGTAGTGCCTGTAGTCCCCAACGAGATCAGGACCCCATTGTGATAGGCACCGCACAAACAATGTGTAAGAGCTGGGCCTTGCTCCAAAGTACCTGAAATCTCCATATAGATAAAGGGCAGGAGAGAGGAGAATTACGAGCCCCATTGACAGATGAAGAACTAAGGCACAGGGAAGTTAAATAACTTGCCAGGATCACACAGGGAGTCTGTGGCTAAGCCAGGAGTTGAACCCAGCTCTCCAAAAAAACCAGTCAAGTGCTTTATGCACAAGACCAGCTTTGACTTCAGCCTTGTTCCCCTTTAGTATTTATACAAATCACCCAGGGGCAAATGCAGCATAGCCCAGAACACAAGTATGGAGCCTTTAGCTCAAGGCTATTGCCCTCACTGGGCATCTTCTTTGCTTGCTTTAAACCAATGGACTTTTCTAGAGTCGTGTGAAACCCCTCAGTTTTGCTGAGTATTTGCATGTAAAACCAGAGGAGATCTTCTACATTGTTGCCATCCTCTATTAAGGCAAATGGAATCCAAAATCTATTTGCTTTCTCCAGCAAAGCTTGGGGGTCCCATGGAAACCCCCTGAAAAACATAGGTGTGCTCTGGCTGTCCTTCATTGGCTTTGGTAACTGGATGTTCCTCACAATTCAGGATACATGGAAATCACGCAGGTACTTGGGGAATGTTTTGAAAGTGCTGGTCAGAGGCCCCCTCTGTTGAGTCATCTTTACTGGGTGAGGGATGGTGGCCTGGTCACTTAAAGCAGTTTATGTTATAGACAATCCAGGGAGGAGCAGAGTGCCTCCTGCACCCCCGTCTCTATATTACCTTAGGGTTTTATTCTGCCGCCCAGCACTATAGTATCTGAGTACCTTCCCCTCAAGTCAGTGGCAGTTCTGGGTGCTCATTGCTTATGGGTTTCTTTTCTCTTATCCAAACTGAGAGCCTGACCCAAGCATGCAAGTCAGAGATCTCTGCTCCTGTCAGAGCCACAGAGGTCAGGACAATTTCAGCTCATTGTGTCCAAATGTTTTTGCACAAGGCAGCCCAGCAGACTATACTGGCAGCTCAGTGTCCCAGCTAGCCTTGGGTAAGAGGTTTTTCGAGTGTGGCAGATGAGATCAATGAATGAATTTCAGAGAAAACCCTCACTCATTAAAAAAGCATCTTGCATGGAGATGCCAGTCAGTCACACTTATTGCAAGTCTGTTAGTAACAGAGCTGAAGGTGTATTTTCATTTCTAAAAGGGATTTGGCTATTCCCACTGTCTCCAAAGGAAAAAAACCTTGATATGTGTTAGCACTTGGTGAGTTTCTTGACTGGAGAATGAGATCAATATCCCACCTCAGAAATGCTCTGCTGCAGAGGAATGACCTGAAATGAAACTACAGGAGCAATCAGAGGAAAGGAGGCCACCAAGGAGGCATGGAAATTTCCTGCCAATGAACAGCAGCCGTTTGAGTTACTGTAACCAATATCTGTGGAAATGACAGACGCACACTGTCATAAGTAGATAGGTAAGGGTTAATTTTCTTTTACCTGTAAGGGGTGGACAGGGGGGAATCAAGCACCTGACCAGAGGACCAATCAGAGAACTGGATTTTTTTATAAGTCTGGGAGGGAAAGGAACTCGGGGTCTTTTGTTTCTCCGGCTATGGATTGAACAGCTTTTTGGCTAACTCCAATCTCCTTTCTAATATTCTACTATCAAGTGTGAGTACAAAGGAACCAAGCAACAGGCTGTTATGTGTTTTGTTTGTATTTACATGTGTGTTGATTTTGCTGGACTGGTTTAATTGGGCTATCTTTTTAATCAGACTGTTTATTCCTATTTTTCTTATAAGCCACATCCCTGTATTGAATTTCTTAATGTAGTGTTTAGTATATGTAAGTTCTTACTTTTTTATATAAAAGTTTTCTTTAAAATCTGTGTGGAGTTTCTTTCCTAGTGAGCAAAGGGAGAGGAATTTCTGTGCCCGGAGCTCTGTTACCTCTGTGTGACAGGGTAGGGGGAGGGGAGCCCATGCTCTGTGGTTTACTTTCCTATTGTCCCAGGGCAGGAACAAGCTACAGGGGAAAAGTTATAGGGGAAAGAGGGAGAACCAACTCTGTCTCTTGTGTTTTGAGGTTTTCTCTAGTTACTGCTACGAGACAAAGGGGAGGGTGAATCTCTTTGTGTGAGCTTAACTAGGTTGAATGCATAGCCTCAGGGGAAGTAGATTATCCTCGCTGGGTTGTATTCAAGAGCATAGTAAGGCATCGCTCTGGCTAACCCAAGGAAAGGGGGGGGAAGCTGGGGATGAATAGGGAGACCCAGGGGGCTCTGGGTCTTGTGGGGTCCCCCAGGGATAAGTTGGGGCGACTTGAGGGGTGATAGGAGCCAGAATCCTATCTGGTGGCAGCGAGATAAGATCCAAGCTGGTACAAGCTTGGGGGGAATCATAGTAAACACCCAGATTTTGGACGCTAAAGTCCAGATTTGGGACTGACGCTTACCACACACACATTTATTCTTCTGATTGTAAGTGTGGGGGCAGCTCTATGCACGCTGGTCCCTCTGGAGCTGGGAGATAATGAATCTCACTCCTAAAATCTGGAAATTTGCACTCCTAGTCAATGCCCTGCTAGCATCACAGACCACAGTAATTTGCACGTAGAGCAAAGGTGGCTAGTGGGGACAGGTGGGAAGAGGTGAGATAAGCAGGGCTGCAGGAAAAACTTGACTGAAACACGGAGCCCTTGGCAAGATACAAAACCCAAAGTGACCATTTTATTTCATTCCATCTGTGTGCTGCCTTATCCCAGCCAGGCCAGGAACCAGGAAGTGCCAAAAATACCAGTGCAGGAGCCTGGGTCTCAGACCAAAGCAGCTCCAATAAATTTGTAGAGGCAGCTTTGGTTCTTTGACCTATCACACTCGCTCCTTTAACTAATGGTTTGCTTATGCTAAGCCTCCCAGTCTTGTTCAGACACAATTCTGCCATCCTAGGGTCCAAAAGTGCACAAGAGATATGTGGATCGGGGGTGGATGGGAAGAGGAGAGGAAGTTCCTATGTCATCACATAGCAGGACATCTCCCCTGAACACCCTGAGCTTTGCACTGTCCCTGAGTGACCTGCCTTGGCACTCAGTTCCCGTTTTCCCTTCAAGATGCTTCCTTTGCACTTTCTCCCTCCATCGGTCTGAGGCAAAAGGACAGAGCCTAGGACCCAGACTCTGCTAGCCCTGTCACCAGCTCACTGCTCAGGGTTGAAAGGGTTCCTTTTAATTAGCACCCCAGTGAAGGTCTCCTGAAAGACATTTACACTTTATTAGTGACTTATTAATGTCATAATTAGAAAAGGCAGAGCACACTACACAGTGCTGCTTTTGATGGATTAGCCTCGCATTAGGATAATTATCCATACTCCTGTAAAACAACGGCCGCCATACTAAATAAGACTCTGACAGAGGGGCCATCTCAGGGAGACATTTCTGGAGAGATTAGCCAAGTGGCACCTAGCATATGTTTGCAGAGGAATAAAACTCCACACAGCTGCTGGTCATATTTGGACAGAGCTGCTTTTCCCTCCACTCTGCTGACATGTATCGAACCCCTAGCATTAAGTACCTCTCTGAGTGCAGTTTGGATAGAACGATCTCTTTAAGGTTTGAGGTGTTACAAAAGGTCAAACTGAATTATCAAACTGAGGGGGCTGGAGAGGTTTCTCGACAAGAAATCTCTGTGCACGGACTGAACAAGCCTGAGCACATGGCCCCCAGAAGGGACAAGACAGTGCCGCTGATGCTGGTAAAATGTTAAAGGACTGGCTTACTCCTGCAACTTAAGAGTAGTCTAGGAAGCCTAGGCTCAGGGTAATGCAAAGGGTTCCCATCCCGGTAGAATCTTTTGTTCCCATTTAAAAGACCCTAATTTGGCTTTTATTCTTGAAAATGAAAACTAGAAAGAGAATCACTGGTGCTTTTTCTAGGTTTTAGTCCTGTTTTTAATTCATTCCAGGGGGACTCAGTCTAGCTCTCTGGGTTAGTTCTGAGCAAAAGAACAAAACAGAAGAAGAACTGAGTGCCTTTAATTCTTCACTGCCTTGGTCAGGCACCTGACTGTAACAGCAAGTTTCCCCACTCCCCCTCCAGAAAGTGCTGCTCCCTAAGGGCCTGCTAGGGCTGACTTCAAATCTTTTAAAGGGGCACCACAGCATAGGGCTAAAGAGAAGCACCTGATACTACTTGAGCTGAAGTCTTCCCTTAGCCTAGGATTAGGCTGGGCAGGGAGGGGTGTTTCCTTAGGGCAGGTGTGGTGAGTGTCATAGTGGAAGATAAAAAGATATGAAAGGAGGTTTCACCTGTGGGGTTAGAGGTGGTTAGAGGGAGGGGTCTGTCCCTGCCTGTAGGAAATGGGCTGAATTGAAAGGAACAAAAGAAACTAGGACAAGGAGAGTGACTGATCTGTTCATGAGACTGTTCCCATTGCTCCCTCTGGTCTGTAGGCTCCTAAAGTGCTGTGCAAACTCACACAGGCTATTCAGGGGAGATGTTGGGAAATCTGCCTATCAGTATTACAGGGAGAGTGGCAAGGCACTGATCACTCGCTGAAAGTCTGGTCCTTCATTTAGATGAATCTGGTTCTTAATGTCTCTGTGCCTCAGTTTCCCCTTACTATAAAATGGGGATACTAGTATCTGCCTAAGTCGCATAAGTGTTGTGAGGTTACATACATGCTCCTTTACTACAGGGATAAACATACCTTGCTAAGTATGAAAAATGTACACCAAGGTGGCTACCAAAATGCAGCCACCTCTAAGGTGCTACAGAACTTTTTAACAGTGCTTGACAACCCAGATCCATCCAGCAGGGCAATAAAATACAGCAGCATTTAGTAGAACCAGTGGGTGTTTCTCAGCAACCAAAAGGCGCATGCCATGTGCCTGCCTGTGGTCCCATGTGGTTCAAGAGATTTTGCTTATTCCAGTGGCTTCTGCAGTATCACACATCTACTCCTGAGAGGAGCATCACCCTTCTTAGGAAAGCAAGCCAGCCAGCCACCAATGCTGCAAAGGAGTGGCTGTGGGCATGCACATAGGATAGAAAGTTTCTCATGTATCAAGCCGCATAGGAAATGTCAAAGATGATCAATTAGGAGAAGAGACTTGCTACTGATGTGCTGCTGGAGACAAGGGGAAATGGCTGGAACCTGCACTAGAATGGGGGTGATACTAACACTAAGCCTTAGCGGTCTGAGGATTGTGTGCCCGCCCTGGGACTGAATGCCCATGAGTGTGCTCACTCTGGGCTGGGGAGGTGGCCATTGGTTGGAGCTTACTGCACATTTTAAATACGGAACTGAAGGCCCCAAGACAGAAGAGAGCAGATTTTGTAAAAAGTCTCCACAATTGTTGATGTTTATATTTTCTATTCTAAGGTATTGCAACTAGTTCTCTGAACTTAGATGGACAAACTGCAAGTGGTATAAGCTGCTCAGGGCAATCAGCACTTGGCTTCAATGCCATTAACAAATACATGCTAATAACTTTCAGGACAGGGTTTTTCCTCCTCCAGTCAATGACAGATCAGCATTGTGATGGAGGGTTCCCCTCTGGCTTCGATAATTCCCCCCCTGCACATGGGAAAATAAATGTATTGAAAGAGCTCAGTGTGTGGCAGTACCAGGGCAGAAGAAGGAGAAAATATTATGTGTGGTGGAAAGAAAAGTTTTTTTCACCAAGAATTTCTGCAGAAAATTTGATAAACTCTATGAAATCAAGTTTTCTTATTTAACATACTCTGAACGAATGCAATAAGGCTGTTCTGAGGCAAGTCTCCCAGTGGCTGCTGGAGTATATTGTGGGATAGGGGGAGAGGGGGAGTAAGCACCTTCTGTAGTTCTCTTTTACTAAGGGAGTATGTTAGAGCCTGGCTCCGGCTCCCCAACACGGCTAAGTTAATAATGGAAGCTGCGAGTCTGTGGCTTTGATGGGAGTGATAAAACACCCTAGAGCTGATGCATACTAATGGGAGCAGTGGCTCCTTGGTGGAAGAGTCACAAACCTTAGAACCACCCAGAAAACAAGCCTTCTGCTGCAGCTGTTCTAGCAAAGGCTAGACCGTATGGACTCTGGATAGAGAGGGGTATGGGGGAGGCCAAAGCGAATTCTTGCTGGACCTGTTTTCAGTGAAACAAGGCTGAATCGGGGGGGAGGGGGCAGTTTGTGTTTGGATTTGAAGGTGCCAAAATCTCAAACTGCTCTCCTGAGGATTTTATCCCAGGTAGTGGAAAACTTGCAAGGTTACCTGGTCTGGACTACCTTCTCATGAGATTTTTACTCCATCCTAAAGAGAAATTGGACAATAGACTCCTGATTTTAGTTCACTTGGATCCTAATCTATACAGGTAGACAGGTTTACAAGAGATTTTAATTGGCTTTCTCTAATCAATCACCCATGGCAGGGAATTCATCTGACAAACTTCTCCTAGGGGAGAATTTTCTGTATCACCATCCACTTCCAGGATGGTATAATCTGGTTACTGAACTCACTATGAATGGGTATCTTCTTGTACTGAGTTCATGTTTTTGATGGGATGAAAGAGATATAGGAGGATTAAAGTACTGAATTTATTTTGGAGAAGAGGATGTAGTCAGCAAGATAATTTTTAGGAGATATTAAAGTTTAAATTTACCTTGTATTTCACCCTCAGTGCAAATCTATTCCCTCCATTGCAGAGTTACTATTGGCTTTTATTATTTATGTGGGAGCGCTGAGAGGCCTCATTTAGGACTGGCCCCCGTTGTTTTGGCTCCAGACAAATCTATAACTAAACATGGTGCCTGGCTGGGTTTGGAAGCTGACTAACCTGCAGAAATCTTTCTGTATTTAAAAGTCACTGGTATATTTTTTCTTCTTGTGATAACATCAACAACTTAAAATTCACATGGCATCCTACAACCATGAACAGTGTGAGAGCATATTAGATCTAACCACTTTGAATAGGAATCACATTTTTCTCCATGGGAAAATGGGGTACCTGAGGAGAACTGAAAATTCACAGCATATAAGTGTATTTTATTCACTGTATTTTGGGACTGAAGAGTAGTCAATAGCCCAATCGCTCACTGTTTAACGGGTATTAGAGAGGCAGCACTACTCAGCCATTGTAATCCCAGTCTGTAATTTGTGATTCTTTGCAGAGAATACTTTGAGATTCTTTGAAGGTACTTTGGCGTGATTGCTCCATGCAGCATCCCATCATTTGGGCTAATGGTTTTGCAGCCTTCAGACCCCATCTGGAGAATGACTTGTGTTTGGAACGTGGAGCACAAAGGAAATGAGCTCTTATCCCAGTGGTAGAGGAATTGTTCCCCCCAAATTTGGGGGCATATCATCATGGAAGCATTAATGCATCAAGTACATATCCTGGAAAATAGAAAGAGGGCAAATAGACACTTGGCTATTGAAATATTTATTCAGTGCAGAAAAATTGTGTCCCCACTGAAGTCAATGAGGTTAAGTCTTCACAGAAGAGTTACCCCAGGCTCTGACTTGGTGTTGCCCCAACGCCTTTCTGTTCACACATACAACTTGCTTATCCAAATTTGGTGGTGTTTTCAACCCGGGCTAGCTGGCTTGGCTGGGGGGGGATGGGATGCAGCCCGAATTCCACTTTCAGTGAGGCTGGTTACCTGCCCCCTTTGCAGTGAGGCTGCAGGCTAACCCATTCATGTGTTGATAGTTCTCCAGCACCTTCTCACAGTTCACCCCATGAGTTCAGTAGGGCAGACATTTTCCCACAATTCATTGGGAAAGAATCCTAGAGCATCTCAGCTCATTGCAGCACAAAGACCCATGCGGTGTGCCCCCAATGACATACATGGGGGAGTGCAGCACCAGTCTAGCACAGGGGTAGTCAATAGGCAGCCCACAGGCCAAATCTGGACCATCAGACACTTTTGAACAGACCCTGAAATCTTTTTATTTGCTTATCATTATTGTTTTATTATTATTTTCTCTAGAATCTGGATCTTGACAAAAAATAATTGATTGCTCCTGGTCTTGTAGCTAACACCCAGGCTAGACCATGTGGCCAGACCTAGGAGCCAATCACCTGGGTAACTGCTGCAGTGAAGACCTACCTTGGAATTTTTGCCATGGATTTAAATGGCGCCAGAATTTATCTTCAGCTAGAGTGCATTCACCTGAAAAACAATTGCGTCTGACGAGTCCTTTTGAACATGAGTAAGTTTGATAGCTCTGCCTGAGTTTGTTAAGATGACTGAAGACAAAATTCTTAGCCTTGTATAGTGAGGATTTCTAAAAATGCTTAAATGATCACATTTAAAAAAAAATCATCTTAATTGTAACATCAGTGCACTAAGCAGAGGACAGTCTCTTATTAATCAGACCCCTTTATTCCTGTCTATTCCCAACTCATTGGTTCCCAAACACACTCAGCAGCCCTTCCCAAGGAATCTCTTTGGTTGTGTCAGTAATCTGTATTGCAACGTAATCCGACTTGGCACTCCTGACAGTACCTCCCTCCAGTCTCCTCTCCAACCAATTTTGTGGGTTGCCAAGGGAATTGTACACTTTTGCATTGATCAGACCCAGGGAAGACAGATCTCTAATAAACAGTGTTTGATTAAAACATGCATGACAAGGTCTCAGACGAAATGGCTCAGGTGTATATAAACGTGCTGCAATCAGAGAACATTTCATATGGGACGAATCAAGCCAGAAACAGGAAGGGAAGGCTGTGGTGCTTTTTGGGAGTAAAAGAATAACGTCCTTTGGCTTCCCTCTACAAAAATGCAGTTACTAACTGTAATAAAACCATAGGCCCGGCTTTCCCTTTTGACTATGTCTCTGCAAATCACAAGCAACTCCTTTGAAATCTGTGATGTAAAATTACATTGGTGTAAAATTATTAAAAGAGAGAGAGGAGAATCACAGGCCTTTGGCATCAAGCTGCTGCTCAGCACCAAACTGGTTTGGCATTGCTGCCTAGAAAAGCCATATTATATGCTTTTTTCTAGTCTCTGCTGTCACATTTGGAATCTGCTGAAGCCAAAACAATTGGCAAGTGTGCTTCCTATTCTTAATGCATAGTTTGCTATGTCAGATGGCAGCTAGTAGTGAATGGAGTGCAGTGTAGCCAACACTTGCGATTTTATCATGAGTCTCACAATATTAGGTGTTTTACTTAAAGTGCCAGCTCCAGAGACATGGGATTAGTGTCAGCCAGGTGCAATCTAACAGCTCAGCATCCAACAGACAAATAAAAGATCCCAGCTAGAGCTGACCAGAGAAAGGCAATTCCGTTTCACAGTGGGTTTTGATATTTTTTATTTTAGTTTCATTCTGACTTTGAATGAAAGCAAACAATTAAGAAATTCTCCATGAAAGAATGGAGGCCTGGCTCTGGGGCAGTCCACCTGGATGACTTGTCCAGAGTCAGGGACCTTAAAAGGGAGGATGAAGTGATTAAAGTGCTCACATAATCCCGGGATGGAGTCAGTATAAGTACATACAGAGATTTGTAGATTTTAAGATCAGAAGGGACCATTATATCTTCTAGTCTGGCCTCCTGTCTAACATAGGCTAAAGAACCTCACCCAGTGATTCCTGCATCCAGCCCATTATTACTGCTCTCTCCATAGACTGAGATCATCTTCTGTCTTTTAACTCTAACTCTAACAGCTGTCACTACCTTCAACTTTAAACAATTGCCATTGTCCTGTTAATAATAACATAAGAACGGCCATACTAGGGTGACCAGACGTTCCGATAGAATCAGGACCGTGCCAATATTTAGGCATTTGCCCCGCGTCCCAACCGATCTCTGGTGGTATTTTGTGATTTTTTTTGCTCCACTGGCAGCACTCGGCTTTTTGTTTTTGCTCCGCTGGCAACCCTTCCTCCCCATGTGTCCCAATATTTTCTTCCTCTCATCTGGTCACCATAGGCCATGCTGTGTCAGAACAATGGTCCATCTAGCCCATTATCCTGTCTGCTGAAGGAAGAAATTATCACAAATACTGACTCACTGAAGGCACTGGCTTGTGTTTCTCCTCTCATGCCTGCTATAGGGTGAAGCCAGAGTCAATCCTTTCAGCAGCAATGGTATGTGAATTAAATGCAACGTTTTAGTGAACAGTTACAGGAATGTTTAGTTACAGGATCGACCTAATTGTTGAGGGAAAAGATAGTTTGGCTCATGCTCAGTCACAAAAAAACTGTGTTCTCTTCCTATGCCTTTCTCTAACTGAACTGGTTAGAGCAATGCAACCTTCCAACTAATGAGGCAGTTCATGACTTCAAGGAAGAGGGTAGCTTTTGATTGTGTCCCCAGGGGCCAAGAAGCAGATACTTTTCTTCTTTTGATGAATCCGGGCTTGGAGCCAGCCCTCACTGACAATAAATTGGGAATGGAGTATCTTCCACTATACAGCCCAGCCTCTCCCATTTTGGAATAATCAGTGTCTGCTTATACAGGTGTTTGTTTTTAGCTTCAGCTTGCTTTCAGCTCCCCACCCCTTTCCACTTCCCCCCCAAACAATCACATTTCAGAATAAACATATTAAATGTCACTGGAGAATCTCAGCTGAGCCCCCGTCACCATAACTACAGCAGAGTGGGATAGTGGTACCTCCATTGCTCTTGCGTAGGGCAAAGCTAATATGGGTTGCAAACTGCACTATCAAATGTGCATTTGTCTGCATTCCTGATCACTTTGCAGCACACTTAAAGAATTACCTTTAACTAGCAGGGCTTCTAAAATTCTCTGTATTTTGCTGCCTGAGGCTTGAGTGTGTACTGGGGAGAGGGGGTTGGGTAAGAAGTGGGGAACAGGAGTGAGAATATATGATGGCAAAATTTGGAGGAATGCATCTGCTCATCTTCCCCTTCCCAGTGGGTGATAGTGTTTTCCCCTAGTTCTCTGAGGAAGCTCTTCCACAGTTGAATAACCTAAACCCACAGGATGTTTTTCTTGCTATTCAGTCTAAATTTCCCTTTGCCTGTTTTGACTACCAAAAGCCACGTTCTCCTCGTGGAAATGTCGCCATTTCTTCTGATATTGAATCTCTGCCAGGACCTGGCACAGAGCTCACTTTTTGCATGCACATGTTTGCAAAGGGACACTGGAGAGTTTCCCCATCAGCTGTCTATCAGTTCCCTTAACTGCTATAGCCTCTGCAGTTAGAAAGTAGTGGTGATAGGGTAAGCATAAGGGAATCCCAGAACTGGCATCATGATTTTTTCAAAAGGATTTAATTTGGAAATAGAAGAGCTATTTCTACTTTATTGGTTTTTTTTAGTTGAACAGCTGTTCTCTCTGTGTGTTAATATAAGCCTGTTTCTATCACTTCGAAAGAAAAAAACCCCCTCTCTTCCCGTGGCTATAGGATTCAACTTTAGAGGTCACATATTGTTTCCAAGTTCAATGTGCTCTGGAAAGAATCTATATTCTTCTCATATGGTTTCTAGGCATGAATGCAATCTTAAATACTCAGAGGATAAAATGAGGTCAAACCTGCAATTCTGCAAGGCTGCTGTCTAGTGACACCAGCACTAAAACCTGCCGCTTTGTTTCTGTCAATGCAGTTTAGAAAACAGCACAGGGAAATTATTTCTCAATAAATAGAAACCTAAAAGCACAGATGATCCTGCAGCCTTGAGTTCTTTTGCAATATTCCCCTACGAAGAGGTTGAGAATTTCAATTGGCTGGACTAAATTTTCAGTTGAATGAAGAGCCATTTCAAATACAAAATATTATAATTAAATCATTTTCAAAAAATCGCTCCTATGGAGCAGAGACTCCTCATTGCAATCTTTCCATCAACATAAGACTCCAAAAAGAAAGCTTACCTCTGCACATGGCTTAATACAGATGCTTAACAGATAAGGGTGGGCTACAACAGACAATATTGTGCAACCTGTACAGAGGGTGAGATCTTCTCTCTTTTCATTACCTATCGGTTAAGCAACAGAACAGGAGGAATAGCTCCAAAAATATCTCTGCAAATATTTGCTTATATAAAAGAAACAGTGGATCAGACCTTCATCTGGTTTCACATTGATTTCAAGGGAGCTATACCAAAATACACAGGCTAAGGATCTGGGCCAGCAACATTTAAGATAATATCAGAGACTATTTGTGGAAAGTGGATTTTGAACTTGAAAATGTGGCAATTTAAGAATTACACCTATCAGTGAGAACAGGAACCAGATCATAAGCTGTATTTGCCCAGTCAGAAATAACCAACACATTTGGAACTGCAGACAGAGAACATTTGCAATGAACTGTTCATGACTAAGGCTAAGAATTCAGCAAATGACTTCAAAGGGAAAATATTTTGGAGAAAACTAAGGAGAATTTGTGAAAAGAAAAAAGACAAAATATGTTGAATAAATTATTTGTTCTGGCTGAAAAAGGAAGCAGCAGCCTCTGAATATAAAAGGCCTTTGAAATGGAGGCTCTTGTATCTGCCAAGCTGTGTTGGAATTTAGCTAGAGAAGGGTAGGGTTGAGTGTGTGCACATGCAAGAGAAGAGCTTTTACGATGAGTGTGACGTCCCACGATAGATGTCAGGGCTCATTCTAGGCCCAGAAGGCCTCCATCAGCCATGGTATCTTTCTGACGTTCCTTATAAATGCACTGTAGCCAGTGAATCCTTCCTGCTTTGCAGTGTATTCAGACACATTTCACACTCTACTGTTTAATGTGTTTCCTTCAGGAAGAGATTGTAAACTATGGATAAATGTATTATAGGGTGTGAAGTGCTTTGAGATCTACTGATGAAAAGCATTATATAAGAGCTAGGCACTGTTACAATTATTACAAGCCCAGACACATTATTTCAATCACTGAGTTATTTAAATTAAGTACAGCAGTTGTATCTGACAGTGCTTATAAAGATGTGACTGTCATGTGTCATGTCATAGTAGCAGATCTTTCTTGTGCTAAGGGGATTGCAGGGAATGTGCAGCCAGACACTGTATCCACATTGAGAATCTCTTTTAGATTTATAGTCTTCCCTGTGATTTTGAACATTTATAGTAGGTGAGGTTCCCCACCACCCATGATAAAAATCCAGATTTGGCATTTATGTAGACAAGTAGAGGAGCCAGGAGTTTATCTGGCTTGATATATTAACACTTTTTGTCCGATAGCTAGGCACCAGCACAACAACTCAGCAGACCCAGAGCAGCTCAGTGGTATGTCATGGTAGGGAATAGCCTTGCATGTACTAAACGTCTTCCAGACCGTCATAGTAACTGATTAAACAAAAGTATTTAAACTAAATTGAGAATCATAGACTGGTATATAACAGAAATAGTGGGGAGGTAGGGAAAGAAGGGAATATGCTACCAGCATAGAATATATATTCTGTATGCAACCACTACAGAAATTCTGTTAAAGGGCCAGGAATAGGACCATGCTGCTTTATACCAGCTGAGAATCTGGCCCCAAATCTCTCCTTGATCTCTGTTTTGCCATTTGACCCGCCCTTGTCTACGACTAACAAAGCACAGGACTTGGTAGTGAGAGGCAACTAACTATCCAGACCTCTACTGGGAAAAGAACACAGCCAGACAGATTATCCAACAAATTCTTCGAATCCATCGGAGACAATTTTTTATTACAGAGGGTGGAGAAAGTGACTAGAGGAAAGGTTGTTCCAGATTTGATTCTGACAAACAGGAAGGAACTGGTTGAGAATTTGAAGGTAGAAGGCAGCTTGGGTGAAAGTGATCATAAAAAGACAGAGTTCATGATGCTAAGGAATGGTAAGAAGTAGGGTTACTAGACAGCAACTGTGAAAAAACAGGACAAGGGGTGGGGGTAATAGGGGCCTATATAAGAACAAGTCCCAAAAAACGGGATTGTCCCTTTAAAAACAGGACATTTGGTCACCCTAGTAAGAAGGAAAACAGCAGAATAAAGACAATGTACTTCCAGAAGGAAGACTTCAGCAAACTCAGAGAACTGGTAGGTAAGATCCCATGAGAAGGGGGAAAAAAGTTCCAGAGAACTGGCAGTTTTTTAAAGAGACATTTTTAAGTGCACAAGAGCACATTAACCCAATGCATACAGGAAAGATAGGAAGTGTGGTAAGACACCACCTTGGCTTAACCAGGAGATTTTCAATGACCTGAAATTCAAAAAACAATCACATAGAAAGTGAAAACTAGGTAAAATTCTGAAGGATGAATATATATTAATCCCTTGCCCCCCAAACATGTAGGGACAAAGCTAGAAAAGCTAATAACCAATCAACTTGTAAGCCCCTAAAAAGAATAAGACAATAAGTAACAGTCAGTGTGGATATGCCAAGATCATGTCAGACCAACCTGATATCCTTCTTTGACAGGGTAACAGCCTTGTGGATGGGGGAAGGTGGAAGACGTAGATGTGGTGTATCTTGGCTTTAGAAAGGCTTTTGATATGGTCTCCCATGATCTTCTCATAAAAAAAGTAGGGAAATATACTCTAGACGAACCTACTGTAAGGTGGGTGCACAACTGGTCAGAAGACTGGAGTCAGAGAGTGGGTACCAATGGTTTAAGTTTAAGATCTATAAAATGAGGGCTGCTTCTCCCTCAGCAAGTGCAGGTGATCAGAGGGGAAGAAAGTGCCATACATGTAGGAGGATGCAGAGTGCTACATCTCCAGGCAAATACGTGTTGATCTCCACACACATTTCAGCTGGGTTTTTGGGCAGTTTCTTAAGCCCCTTAGCTCCGGGCCATTCCTTTCCCAGTTCAGAAGCAGGAGAGCCCCAGTTGCGGTGTCAGTATTCATGAAGAAAATAAAAGTGACAGGCTCAGCCACAAACTTTAATAAGCCATGATGCTGGGGATTAAATGCCTAATTACGACAGGTAACAGCATTAGTGCCCCCTGGAAGCCCCGTGACCATCGCTAATTATTGAGGACATTTCTGATATGGGGGATTGTGCCCTGCATCCTTTTCCTTAACCCTTTCTGTGCTGCACAAGCACAGCACTCAGTGGGCCACTCTGTTTTAAGGGAGCAGAACCCCTTCTGCAATGGGACAGTAACTATATTACTGTCCAGTCTTCTTCTTTAACGGCTGGCAGGGGGATGGCTGTTGGCATGAAGCCTCACACATTCTCATTGCTCCTTCAGAATGGCAGCAGTACTGATCTGACCCTCAACAGGCCCAGCCAGTAAGTGTATGCAGACTGTCAGTGGCTCAGACCCTGGATGTTCCAGAGATTGAGTGCTGGAAGAACAAACTCATTCCTGCCTGGGAGGCCCTGAGCCGTATGTTTAGGGGCCACAGCTGTACCTAGATAGGTCCTTTGTCTTATCCTCCAAATAACCTCATTTTGCTTCAAAAGAGGAAAGGGCTGTGAAGGGCCCTCTGCCAACCCTCTGAGAGTCAGTACATGGGATCTGAGAGACATCACTGCCTGGCAGCCATGGCTGGAGAGAGACCTGGCAGATCCAGGGGTGAAATAGAGGAACACTCTCCTCCCATCCACAAGATACTCATAGACAGCAGTGCAGATGGAGAGTGTGTGCCTTCCAGACAGCCTAAGCATTGGGCACTGGCTTGAGGATGGTGATATGGTGCTGTGAACTGGGGGAGCCTCAGTCTTCAGAGAGGTGCAGAAGGAACTTGTGGACCCAAGTAAGTGACCATCATCAACGCAGAGAGCCATAATGATGATGCTGGGGCAGCTTATTGCTAGGGCTGTGCAAAAGATCCTGTGTGAAGCCCATGAGCTGAAACCACTAAGGGTGTGGGGCTGGGCTCGATGCTGGAGTGCGGTACCTGGGGCTCGGAAGTCATGTTCCCTGCACAGAGCCATTACAGAGGAATTTCTTTTAAAAAGCACACTTGGGTGATTATTGCATTTTCTCCTTCTGCCCCCCTCAGTGTGGGGATGGGGACTTGAGTCGAAAGCAAGTGTGTGTGTTAAGCCAGCAAAGCGCAGGGAAGGTGAGTGTTTATAAACCTGAAAGCATTGATTAACTAGGGCGGTGAAGGGAAGGGGCTGTACCAGCTGCTTTACCACCGCTCTGCAATGGCGCTGACCCCAGCCTTCCTGCCCCAGCCCTGCCCCAGCATCCTGCGAGGTTTGTAGTACCAAAGACCTGCTCATTTCACTGGTGGGGCCCCTTTCCTTCAGTTAGGCTTTTAATCTCCCATTCATTAACTTCTCTCTGGCCCTTCAGGGTTTTCCAATGTGCCCTCGCTATTCTAAAAGAACTGCAAGTTCTTTCTTGGAGGGAAGAAAGCCAAGATATTTCCATGTCTTTCTTTGCTGTGGCAGACCCACACAAGCTGTCTCCTCCCAGTTTACTGGGAGTTAATTGGCAGAGCCATGTGAGGGCTCTCAAGGCTGACACAGAAGGGCCATTTCAGGTGAGGATAGAGTTGCACTGTTAGGTGGGTGGGAGGCAGGACTGTAAAACTGGGATGTTGCTGTTCTGGAGTGTGATGCAGCAACAGAAGGGATGTACTGTGATGCAGAGGGAGGGGAGCCAACATTAAAATGGCTGATATCCCCTCTGGCTCAGGCCAATAATATGAATGCCTCATTTTCATGAGCACCAAATTCCACTCATCGGTTTAAAACAGAGCCATGGATGGGCTAGAGGCATGATGAAAAAAATAGTTTTCTGCAGTGAAACAGATGCAAAGGCATTCTGTTCTGTATTCCATTCTATTCAGATTTTTATACTGTGCCCATTGTCATGGTATCATCATATATGGTGTGTATCAGGAAACAGCTGCGGAAGTGGCATAAGTGAGGTAGGACCAGCTTTAAGTCTGGTTAAAAAACTTGGGAGCTGTGGAGAAAGCTCCGAGTGGGTGGCAGATGAATGGCTGAAATGAACTTCAGGAAGAGTTATTAGCAAGTACACTACAGCTCCCACATGTCACTCAGCGAGATTGTACGGTGAGAGGTTTGTGCGCAGGGCTCTAACAAAGCACTAATTGCCAGATTGAGGCATTTAGCTTTATTCCATGTGTACTTCATCTTGGAAACCTCCATTGTGTCTGAGGCTAAGTAGCAGTTTTAATTACACCACTCTTGTTTCCAAGGTGGATATTACAATGGATGTCCTGTTGCAGCGAGAGAAATAAAAAAATCATTAATGTTCCATTTGGAGAAAATAAAGCATTTTCAGCTCCCCCCAAAAAGTACTTAAAATTATACACCATTCAGCATTTGCAAAAGCTACAGTTAGCTAAGCTAATGCCTTGCTTGGCTGAAAGAGCTGACTTGTCTCCTTGCCTATACTCATCATGAGGCGGTGAGTGCTGTTCTGTCCAATTACCTGACTGATTTGCTTCAATTCATACATTAGGAAGCTTAAAATCCCAGAGTTTTTCCTTTAACCCCATATAATGGGTCTCCCCTCTACCTGCCTCTTGCTTTCTTCCCGCTTCCTTGATTTCAACTAGCCAGAAATGCCATAAAAAGCAGCTCCCCCCACAGCATTTTGCTGACTCTAGACCTGGCTCCAATCAGGAATTGCAAAGACAGCAGGAGCATTGTAAAACGAAAAAGTCGAGTGAACTTTTCCACTCTCTAAAAGAGTTCAGTTCCATTTCCAGCTTTGGACAAGGGCTGATGCCAGAACTTATTTGACCCAAAAGAGTTTTCCCATACTGATTTGTGATGATACCTGATCGATAAGATGCTTGGCAGGCAATGAACTTCTGGGTGATTAAAGCATGCTTTATAAGTGGTTTATAAAACATGGGATCAGATCCTTGGTGGAGTGAATCAGTATATTTCCATTGATGTAAATGCAGCCACACTAATTTATACCAGCTAGGGATCTGGCCTGTGAGATTAGTGACTCAGTGACGTTAATCACTTGAGGTGCAATAATTCCCTACAGATAGGAATTTACATATAAACAAGGGAAAGTCAGATTACTGCATTTCCTGGAAACTGATACCCCTGGAGCAGGCAGAGATGACTGATGGAGTGAATAGGATATTATTCCTGCAGTTGTCAGTCATCCTGGTTGTGCTCAGAGCCTTCCTGATCCATTCAGAATCAATGCAGACCAGAGCAGCAGTTTTTCTCCTTACTGCAATATAAAAAGATGGATGTTCTTTGGATTTTGAGTAAAGAAGCTCTAGGAGATCCAGGAGCAATGGAATTCCTACGTTCTGTAGTGTTTCTGCTATCGCACATCTTCTCTCTCCTCTGAAAGTGTGGCGCATACCCCTCTCCCCTTCTAATAGCATATACCAGCCAGAGGTGCACGGTCCCCTCCTCTCTGGAGCACACGCTTCCCTGCCTCGCAGCTTTATTATTGCGCATACAGGAAATACATAAGTAATTTTGAAAGCCCCAGACAGCCCAAGAAAATCTGTGTGTTCACCCTGGTGAGCTGTCCGATTCCACTTCTACAGTCATTCCACTAATGAGGCAGAAGGGAATGTGGGCTGGCAGACTTCATCTGGCTCGATACCTACTTTAACCTAACACTTGTAAAGTCAGTTGTATAATACTCTGAAGACAGACGTTATTCTTGATTTCTCCCTAGTGACCGTAATGCTGATCAATTGCTATCAGAAATGTATGACAGGAAAGCAATGTAGCTGCCACTCAGCGACTGCAGCCTACCACTCTATATGCTTAAAAACCAGCCGCACAATCCAATAGAAAGCCTGGAGTTCTCATACAGGAGCGAATTCATGTACAGTTCTTTTGGGTAACAAGTGTATGAATTGCATACAATGTGCTCAAGTGACTTAGACAGGTATTAGGTGTCGTGGAGTCCACTCATCGCTGGGGCGCCTACTCCACTCAGGTCTGATGTACCTATTCTGCTCATTGCTCATACCACATTCCTGCCCCCCGTCCCCAGGATTCGGGGTGCTCTTTCTTTGTGACTCAGCCCTCTGGCCGGGTCAGTATAGTGCTCCCCTTCTGGGGTATCAAAGTGATAGTGCCATGGGATCAGCTGTCTCATCTGCTCCAGTCTTCCAGTCCTGGGCCAGGTTCTGAGCCATGTTCCCAGTGGCTGGCAGGGGAACCCAGGCCTGCCCACTACTCAGGGTTCCCGTCCAGGTGTAGAGAAATCTCTGTATTAACTATCTCTATAAATCTTTATAACGTTGCATTGTGTTATTTTGTATTAAGTATCTTTCTGTATTAAGTATCTTTATGACATTGCATCTTGCATGATATTATTTTGTATTTCATATGACTTGGCATTGTGCCTCTCTATTTTCATACAACTTTGTATTAGATCCCTATATAAAAAATTGGTAGAAAACTTTGTATCAAATGTTATAGCCCCTAAGGACAGTATAGTTAAAGTAAAAGAAACATGTGCCTTTTTTGCTACAAGTAGAATAAGATCTTCCCCCCACTCTGTAATCAATTGCCCTATTGACTGAATGAGGTGTGAATGAGTGAGGCTTGGAAGATACTCACCTCCAGACAGTTACAACAGTTAAAGAGGGAATGGGAGCCAGAGCAAAGGACAATACAACTTGTCAAGTGGGCCCAATAAAGAAGAGCAGACATATTGACGGTCTCAGGGATTAGAAGCAAGCACCTTCTTTAAAAAACGCCCTCTTTGAGCAGCATTGGGACAACACCCAGAAAAAAAGCAGCACAAAGACCAACGGACACAGACCAACGGACACAGACCCAGATTTTGAATCTGGTCTGGATTTGCATAAGAGCGAAGCTGCTATAAATACAAGGTGTCTTGCAGAAGGACCCCAGGTCTCGTCTTGTCACCATCGGAGCATTGATCCGGATCGGCAGAAGCCTGGCTCCATCCCTCCCCCATCTAACTCACCTGGCCAGTGCAGTTAAGGGGAGCAACTAGTTGGTAACAACAGCAAGACGGAGTGTGTTTGTGTCTGTGTGTGTGTGTGTGAATGCATGACTGTGATATATATATATATCATATGCATATCATAGAGTATTAATTAATACCTGTATTACTAATAAATGTGGCGTTTTGCCTTAATCCCCCTGAAAAGATCCCGTATAGTACTTTAAGTACAACACAGGTACCCTATGTCTAGCAACTATGGTCTGTTTCTTCCCAGACCCTGATGATATTTCCCTGGACTCTTTCCTACTACATTGCTCTGTTCTCTGGCTGTCCCCACCCTGGCTTTACCAGCCAACACTCCCTCCCCTGGGAGGGAAACTCTAGGCTACTTCCCTCTCTGATGTCTCACCAGAGTCGGTAACCCCAAACACCTCTCCCTTCTCCCAGGAAACAACCACAGACTATATGCCCTGCAGCCCCTTGCTGTGCTCAGCTTGCTGGCTTCATCTAGGCTCAGCCTGCCCCTGCCCAGTTGGCCTTCATCATCAATTAGCCTTCCAAACCCTGGCTTTCCCCCCAGTGCAGCCTGTCAGATTTCTTGAACCTAATTTAACGTGCTCTGCTTTGTGTGAGGTGGACACCCCACCACAGTTAGATATTAGGAAAAACTGTCTAACTGTAAAGATAGTTAAGCACTGAAATGGGTTTCTTCAGGAGGCTGTGAAATCCCCCTCGTTGGTGGATTTTCAGGTGAGGTTACACAAATATCTGTCAGGAATGGCCTATCCTGCCTTATTGCAGGGGGCTGGTGCCAGATGACCTTTTCCAGCCCCTTCCAGCCCTAAGTGTCTATGATTATGTACCTCTCCAGAAAACATTTCAGGTGCATGATCTTTAATGACATTGTGCTGTTATATTGTGCTGTTCATCCCATAGAACCCAATAAAGTTAAACTGATATGCTATCTATAGAAACTAGATACACCCACCATAAAAATACAGGTACCTCTGGTATGAAATGCAGTAGCTGTTCAACAGTTCATTACAGCTTTACAAATTCATTATGGACATGAAGTGAAGAAGAGTACTTTGTCCTACTGTAATTTCAAGGGGAATTTAGAGGTGCAGTAGGAGGTATTGGTAACGAAGTTACAGTATGGTCGGGACTGTGAGATTAAATCATAGGATCTAGAAATGTGAATGACCATGACCATTCTCCTGCCATAGCAGATCCTGCAAAAAAGGCCATGATACCTTCAGTGAGACAAGTACCCAGGTCCTTATCTCACTTGGAAAATGACATCTGGTTTGGCACAGTGCCCCTCAACGTGCTGCTGAGCCATTGGTTCTACATGGATATGACTGGAAAAGTGCCATGTACCAAATCACCAATAGCACTGCTTGGGGTGCCTAGGTAAATAGATCATGCCTGGAGGTATACTACCTATTCTGATCCTTCTTAGCTTGTAGGACCTGATAGGATCATGACTAAGGTGGTGCTGCTGCAGCCAGGGCCGGCTCTAGTTTTTTTGCCACCCCAAGCAAAAAAATTTTTGGCTGCCCCCCACCGTAGCACTGGGCCCTCCCCCCCACCTGCACCCTCTGCCGCCCCAACTCTGGGCTCTCTCCCCACCCCACCCACACTGCCTGCTGTCCCAGTGCTGGGCTCACACTTACCAGCCCTGACTCCGCCCACTCCCCCCTCACCTCCAGCTGGTCCAGCGCTGGCAGGGTCGGGGTAAGCAGCGGGTCTTCCGGGCCATGCCTCAGCCCAGGGTCCCTCTAGATGGGGCTGCTGCCTCCAGGACTGGCCGGGACTGGGGAGGACAGAGCCAGGAGATCACCCCGGCAAGGGGCTGAGGAGCCGGGGCAAGACAGCCTCAAAGGGAGCAGAGTCCCAGAGAGCAGGATGTGAGCCCCACACGGCAGCGCCCCGCCCTCTATGGTCCCACTCCTGCTGCTGCTCCTGGCCGCCCTGCCACAGTCCCTGGGTGGCTCTGGCCACTTCGCCCAGCCCCGGCTGCGGTGCTGGGGGACGGCCGCCTTGTGGCACCTGCAGGCGGCTCTGTGTGCCCCGAGGGTCGGCACCCAGCCCAAGTGTCCCGCGCTCGGAGCCCGCCCGGCCATAAGGCGTGGGCGCTGCTCCCTGATGCAAACCGCAGTGGCCCCAGGGTGCCCCCAATGCAGGACGCGCTGCTGCTGCCAGGGCCGGCTCTAGGCTTTTGCCGCCCCAAGTGCAAAAAAAAAAAAAAAAGAGGCTGGCTGGAATGCCTCCCCTGAAAATATGCCACCGCAAGCACCTGCTTGGTTTGCTGGTGCCTGGAGTCGGCCCTGGCTGCAGCCTACCTTAACGTCAGCATTCCCAGGCCATCCCCATTAATCAGATTAAGGGAAGACTCATCTTCTAAAAGGGTGATATTCACTCCTAGGAAGAGAATCAGTACAAAGTTTATACATCATTGCCCTCAAACTAGGTCTAACATGGACTAAAGTGGTGCATAGCTCTTGTGCTCAGTAAATACACCCACAGTGAGGTTTAAAATTCCCCTTGTTAAAGACATGCCAAGCATTTCTCCTCAGTTCTGCATGTATACAAAAGAAAAATGCAAGAACTCTCATAATGTTACTGTTTTATCAGCTGGCAATAATTATAATTTTTCAGAATTGGGCAAAGTTTCTCAAACTAAATGTTTGCATATATAAAAAGAGCTTGTCACTAATGTTTTGCCTCATGTTTGCTTGTTTAGCATTCTACTTGCTCTACCCTGTTCAAAGCCTATAAATTAGTATTTTTAACAACACAGAAGCAATGATTAATTACATGAATTTATTTGTTGCTTTCTCTCCATGTTCTTGGGCTTATTTTAGGAAGTGTTTTTCATCTTCTAAATAATCTAAACAAAACCCCAACGGACAATTGCCCCAAAAGTCCAGGTGAAACAGTCTTTCATACAGCTCTGGACATTACTGGGGTTAGAAACCTATAAGTTTCATTATCCCAGATGGAGAGATTGGAGGTGACTGAACAGGTTTAAAAGTCATGACTTTCTAATCAAAATATAAAATCCTCCACCATCACTTCTGTGTTTGCAGTTGCATTTATTTTTATCAATTCTCTAATCCAAATACAGTAAAACTTGTATCCAATCAGAGACTTGTTCCTCTCAACACCCATAGACCTCCGCAATGGAAGATATAACATTATGTGCAATGTCCCTGACAAAAAGAAACAATCCGTAGAGTTTGAATTTAACATAGAGAGCTGTTGTATTGATTTTAAATATTTGCCACTGATGCACTCACATGTGCATTCTGGAAAGTTGGGTGTGTTATCATTTAGTTGCTGGAGGGATGGGATTCAGATTTCTCATGTGACCTTGGGACAACACTCAAGTCCATGATTTTAAAACAGCCCAGTAATTTTGGGTGCTCAACTTTAGAAATCTAGAGCCCAGTTTCTCAGCGGTGATGAGCTCCCCTGGTATCCACTGGGAGTAGTGGACGCTTAGCTCTTCTGAATCTCAATGGCCATTTTTTTTCCAAAATTGGCCTTAAACCTCTCTGTGCCACAGTTTGTCCATCTTTAAAATAGGTATAATATTTCTTACCCGCCACTCGGGGAGGTGCTGGGATGCTTAATGAATTAACAATGATCATATTAAAGGATTCCAAGAGCAGAAGGGATCACTTTGATCATCTAGTCTGAACTCTTGTAGAACAGAGGCCAGAGAACTTCCTGACAATAGTTCCCAAAGCAGGTATCTTAGGCGAGGTCTACACTGGGTATGTGTGTGTTAACCTAAGATACGGAACTTCAGCTAGAAGTCAGCGTATCTTAGATTAATTTACCTGGCCGTGAGGATGGCGGTGAGTCGACTGCTGCCACTCCCCCATCAACTCTGCTTCTGCCCCTTGCTGCTGTGGAGTTCCGGAGTCAACGGCAGAGCGATCAATTTTATTGCATCTACACTAGATGCAATAAATTGAACCCCCATAGATCGATCACTACCTGCCGATCCGGATTGTGTTCTGCCTTTCTGTCCACTGGATTGTGTTGTGCCTTTCTCTGCTAGATTGAAGATCGTATTATTAGATATTTGTTCCCCATGTAGATACTTATAGATTGTAATCCAGTCACCTCTTAACCTTCCCTTTGTTAAGCTAAACAGATTGAGCTCTTTGAGTCAATCACTATAAGGCAATATAATCACCATAATGTATATAATTGGAAAGTATCCTACTCTGTATATGCGGAGTTGCTGTAGGCATGCTGGTCTTAGGATATTAGCGAGACAAGATGGATGAGGTAATATTTTTTATTGGACCAACTTCTGTTAGTGAGAGAGACAAGCTTCAAGTTTACTCAGAGCTGAAGAAGAGCTCTGTGTGGCTCTCAAACTTGTGTCTCTCACCAGCAGAAGTTGGTCCAGTAAAAGATATTACCTCATCCACCTTGTCTACTTTGTATGTGAGTAATGAATGATTGTGGATTAACTCTGAAGTCTGCAAAAAGACATACAAAGCACAAGATTTGAAGTGTAAATTATATTTGACAAAATCTATCTAAGATAATTTCTAAGGCTGATTTACCAGCCTGCCATTCCACACCCTTTTCAGGAAAGATGGATACATTTGCTCTATCCTGCTGACCATTAAGGCATCTGCTAAGTTTGAATGCCCTTTTGTAGTTTGGAAGCCAAAGACCTGGGGCTGCGTCTCTTGCAAAACACTGATCTCCACTGTGATACAGTTAATGCAAGGCTGAGGAACAGAATAGCAAGATTGGGAAATTATAACCGCCAACCGTTTTTTGGTTTTGGTTACACTGAGCTATGGCCAACATCTGACATGCATTTCGTTTAAAAATTGAAGTAACTCAGTACAGTACATTGTAGTAAAATTCCCTTAGAATGGTTTTTTCAGATCTGCATAGTTGATACACATAAGTGATTGATTGACCTCAAAACTTTGTGGCAGGAAATCTATCCCCTTGTCAATCAGCACAGCAGAGTTGCTGTTTTAAAAGGACTGAGACAGATGGAGCCAATGGATGGTGGAGCAGTGAAATGAAGTTAGGAACATAACTTCAATTTTTCACTGTAATCTATACCAAAATGTCACTGTGCCCTTTTGCAGTATTCACATACAACGCCACATACCACGTGTATAAGATCTGTCTGTCTGCAGGCTTAAAGCAGGGTTGTAAGTTAGTTATAAAGCTTTCACAAGACATTTGTGGAATTTTAATATTATTTACCCTAAATTTCGTTAGATTAGATTGCACTGGATAGCAACTAGAATTGAACTAAGCTATTCTATAAAGAAACATGTGAGAAAGTCAGGCATCTGCCTGTGCTGCTTGCAGGGCCGGTGCAAGGATATTTTGCGCCCTAGGCGAAACTTCCATCTTGTGCCCCCGCCCCCCCCAATCACATACATTATACACAATACACGGTCACAGAGTAACATGTTATAATTTAGAATTTATGTTTCCGCACTTTAAGTTTAGCAAATTTAGAAACAAGTTCCTCCAAGTCAATGCTGTGAGCAATGTCATGTTCTAGTGACAAGGCAGATAGCCTGACAAGTCTTTGTTGCAACATTGATGTTTGCATGTATGTTTTTATCAACTTGAGCTTTGAGAAGCTTCGCTCACCACTGGCCACAGAAACTGGGAGAGTCAAGAGGATGCGAAGAGCAATAACTGTGTTAGGGACACTATCTGTCAGCTGAGGGTCAGGGCTGTGGGGGGATGGGGTCAGGGGTTTCCAGCTCAGAGGGACTGGGCTCGGAGCTGGGGGTCAGGGCTGTGGGGGGATGGGGTGAGGGGGTTCCAGCTCAGAGGGACTGGGCTCGGAGCTGGGGGTCAGGGCTGGTGGGGGGATAGGGTCCAGGGGGGTGCCTGGGGCACTGGGCAGCTCAGCTCTGCAGGCTGCTGTTCTCTCCAGCCATCCAGGCACAAGGGGAGCAGGAGCAGGGACCAGCCAAGGACCAAGGGGGCAGGAGCACAGGCACCTGAGGCCAAGCTGTGGGGAAGCACTTGCTTACCTTGCCCAATGCATGAGCATTGGGGTCCTCTTTCTTCCTCCGCTCCACCAGACCACCACTGAGGCTCTTTTCTTCTCCATGCCCCTCGCTGGGGCTGACGTGGAGGCTGAGCCAGGGGGCAGCCCCCAGTTTCCTCCAGAAGTCCTAGTGTCATGCCACCCTAGCAGGGCTCCTGCCACGTGCCCTAAGCCGAGCTGCGCAGCTCTACCCAGCCGCCGGTAGCCCCGCTGGCAACAAGAAAAATTGCAGAGGCTGGAGCCCCTGCTCTGGGAGGGGGAGGGATTCTAAGTCTCTGCCTGCAGCCCAGGGATTCCCCTGGGTCAGCGCGCTGCGGGCAGCCCGAACCTGTAGGCTGCCGCGGTGGTGCCCTGACCCAGGGGACCCCCTGGGCTGCCGGCTGCTGTGGTGGTGCGCTGACCCATGGGGGCCCCTGGGCTGCCGGCTGCCGCGGCGGCACATTGACCCGGGGGGGGCCCTGGGCTACCGGCTGCCGCTGCCACCGGCAGCTCAGACTCTCTCTCTGTCCCAGTAGCAGCGGTTGCTCAACCATTTAAAAAAAAAATTGGGGGTGCCGCTTTTTGGCGCCCCCAAATCTTGGCACCCTAGGCAACCGCCTAGTCCGCCTAAATGGTTGCACCGGCCCTGGCTGCTTGTCTGAGTGGGAACAGACTCTGCTCTCAGCCAGAAGCACATGGAATTTGGCTTTCTATAGACCCTTTCTTGCTTGAGTTCTGTCAGCAAATGTCGCCAACTACTGAGCAGAGCTGGGCAATGATGCAAAACTCTTCACCAATTATTTTTACATGATTTTGAACCTCTTGATATATCAAAGTTTGTCAAATTTCTAAAAGCAGCACCTGAAAACTCACCGTTTTCACATGAAAGTTGGTGTTTGTGAATTTTTGACAAGCTGCCAATGGAGAATGATGGCACATACCCACAGTCCACATGGTTTAGAAGAGGAAAAAGCAGAGATCTGGGCAACACTGGTTCCTGTGGTCCATTCCTATCTCTGCCACTGCCTGGCCTTAATACTTTACATTATAAACACTGAGCCTGAATGCAACTCTTATGTGTGTGGAAATCAGTTGCAGTACTCCCATGATAGCTACAGAGGAATGTTACTGTTGATACGTTAGCGTAAGTCTGTATGAGTGACTGACAGTGTCTCAAACTCACCCCGATATAAAGCAGTATCATGCTAATGAAATGTATTTAAAAGCTAGCTATATGATGGAGAGAGGGTTGAGTTCTAAATCTTTTGAACTTCTACCATTACTAAAGCGCCGTGTTGACCAATCTCTACCCTATTACTTTCTGTGAATGAAATTCCCTTCTTTGTACAAGACCTATATACCACTTATGTCCTATTTTGAGTGCTTAATTGATACCAGGGAATTGTGCTGGCCCTCTGCACAATACTTTTTCTTCCTTAAGGCAAACAAACAACTCACTAGCAGAGATTTTGCTTTACTTCACCTAAACTCCTTTAAGAAAAATTTGATCTGCAACACCAGGGAGAAAAGAATATTAAAACATGCTTTTTTCATTATTTGAAAAAAGTTTTGCAAATACAGATGGTATGCTCCCCTGGCAACTGTGCTAAAATGTATATATTTTGGAGGAGCGAGGAGAAACAGCACAGAACGCAATCATCTTTTTGCAGAAGCTACCCCTCCTTCCCATTCGCCCCCAAAAAAACCCACCAAAAACCAACAACCAGTAAAATAAAGAGATACTTCCCATGTGATGCTCATCTGTGATTTTTTGATTGCCTCCCCACCCACGCTTTAGTCCATTAAAGCAAACATTGCACACACCAACAAATAATTAAAGTTCCACAAATTAAGGCTGTTTACAAAAAGGTTTTCCAACATTGCAAAGGGCAACATATGTGAAATCCTTCTTCAAAGGACCCAAACTCACAGAATATACAAGAATCACATTCTGCTACTTGCTATTGAGCCAGATATGGAGGGAAGAATATATTCTAAAACATCATTTTGTATTGGGTAGGAGCAAGCCCATTATGTCTGTAATTCCTGCCTTCTCATGAGGAAAGGGGAAAAAGCTTAAACGAAAATGTGCAGCGTTAATTTCTTTTGATTTAGTGGGATTCCAACTCTGTTTATACTGACTCAATGTTTCCTAATTTAAGCTTGGGGCATTTGCAATTTCAGGTTTATTTGCAACTGTTAAGACTTTAATATATTGGCTTGAATATTTTGGTAGAACTATGCTGACCGCTATTTTCATTATAATTAGTGCTGCAAAACAATTTTTGTTCCTGTCAGCTTCACTTTTAATATTTGATAATCAATTGCTCTATAAATCTCCTATTGTAATGCAGCAGAGGGACCCCGTGCCAGTGAAACAAGGTTGAAATTATTCTGAAACCCAAATGGTGCAGTTAACATTTTCTTTTAATTTCTTTATGCCAGAAAATAACTTGGACTGTCAACAATTCTGTACATAACATTTACATAACTCGAATCTCCTTGTGACATCACTGTTCAGGGCCCTGCCACAAGTGATCGATGCCCATTATAGCTTTTTAATTTGCAGACAGTCTGTCAGCCCTGGAATGTATTTGCAGAGGGGAAGATTAATTGCATCTGGCACGTTTCCTCCAGGTTGTCCCAAGGCTCTCAACAGTCGTTCACATTCGCAGCCCTCCCCCAGGTAGGTCAGTGTTATCCTGATTGAACAGAGAGGGAAATTGTGGCCGAGAAGTGTCTTGCCAAAGGATGCACAGTGAGTCAGTGGCAGAGTTGGGATTGGAGCCCTGTGAGTGCTGATTCCCACTTCCCTCCCATAACTGCCAGCTACATAATAAGACTGAAGCCAAACGCCTTGAATAGCAAAAAATGCATTTCTTGTTCCCTGTGATATGACGGGCTAGAGTCCATCAGAGAAGGATTGGTGTGGCCCAGGGATCTCTCTGGTTGCAACCTGAAGCTCATTGCCAGTTCCTGTTGGAACTGTCCAAACAGCTTCAGCTGAAATGCCACAAAAACTGTTTTTTGCTGTAACAACTCATTCATTTATATCCCATCCTTTCTTTCTTCCCATTCACACACTGCAGCACTTGGATTCTCCATGCCTTGTAACCACTGTCAATGCAGCTGGTCATTGAACAGTTCTGTTGCCTTGCAATAATCACTGGTGAAGATAGAGTCCCTATTTCAGAGAGATGAGTTTCTGGGACGTTTTTCCCCACTGCCCTGTTTGCTACAGGATTTGGATAAAGGGTCTCTGTCACTAGGCACTGAAAGTTACATTCTCTCTCTAATGGATTGGACAAGCAGAGTAATACCAGTCTCTGATCTACCATTAATTAAAGAGACAATTACTCTAAGAATCCACTGGCTACATTCCCCATGATTAGTGTGAAATCATTATCTGCACTTCTAGGAACTTCAGTTATACTAATAGTAATGTATCAAGTATGACTGGAACTATTACCATTGTGTTAGTGGGATAGACAGAACATTTCAATAATTGTCCCCCCATATTGTTAGAGCCTCTTCACGGAAGAAATATTTACTGGCTGGCCTGTAACTTTGCCCAGCACTATGTGATCATGCAATTAAAGACTATCTCAGGGTGCACTCACTGCCAGTGGTGCCTCCTCCTGGCTGCTCTGGGGATTAGCTCCTGATAATTGAGATGACCCATAGAAGGTGTGAGGAGAACTTAACATAGGGAAATAGATTCTGTTTAAACAGAGACTGGGAATGGTTGGGTCATTACACTAATTGAATCTATTTCCCTATGTTAAGTTCTCCTTACACCTTCTATGGGTCATCTCAATTATCACTTCAAAAGTTTTTTTTCTCCTGCTGAGGATAGCTCATCTCAATTGATTAGACTTTTCCAGTTGGTATGCATACTTCCACCTTTTCATGTTCTCTGTATGTATAAATATCTCCTGTCTGTGTGTTCCATTCTATGCATCTGAAGAAGTGAGCTGTAGCCCATGAAGCTTATGCTGAAATAAATTTGTTAGTCTCTAAGATGCCACAAGTACTCCTGTTCCCCCTTCCAGGGTATCAGTCTTTTGAGGCAAACTGTCCCAGGCAGACTGCTCTCCAATGCCTGTTACTTCCCCAGGACTGGCAGGGGAACCTGGGCCTGCCCCCTACTCCAGGTTCCAGCTCAAGGGCCTTCTGCTCAACAGCCAAGGCCTCCACTGTCATGCCTTCCTGCTTTCCTCCGTCTCCAGGTTCACCAGCTTCCCACTTCCCTCCTTTCAGGGAGCAACTGCAGCCTGCCTTCTGGCAGCCCCTTCTGTCACCAACTTCCTGGCTTATATAGGCTCTGCCCAGATGAGCCTGTTCTAGTAAATCTCTGCTCCCTGTCTCCTTCTCCAGGTGCAACCTGGGTAGTTAATTGGCTCCCTTAGCCACCTTATCCCTCTCAGGCCCTGTGTAAGGTGAACACCTCATTACACACAGACAGGGCCAGATTTAGGGGCAGGCGACTGCCGGGGTGCTGGGCTTGGAGGGTGCCAGGCTTGGGCTTCTGTTCTTGTTGTTAGCGACAAAACGGAAAATAGAATGTTTCAGGTATTCTGTATGTGGAGTTATTTTTCACTAACCTCCTAGAATGTTCTGAACCTCTGTAGAATCTCATGGAATCTGCCAGACTTTCTGAGAACTACCTTTTCCTCCAGCCTCTTATAATGTTGTCAGCCATGCCCTGTACATTTTAAAATGAAAAAATTTCTATAAGCTTAGAGGAAACTATTTTTTTATTTGCTTATATATGGCATGAATAAATACAGATTCACAGATCCTAGTGGGCAAATTTATCATCTTATATGACAGGGATAACTTATGCATGCAAATTGTGCATCAAAGGTATTCAAAAGTTTAACCAATGGGGGGGCGGGTGCCATTTGGCCCTGCACACACATACGAGTAGAGTGACCAGATAGCAAGTATGAAAGTTTGGGACAGGGTTGGGGGTTAATAGGTGCCTGTATAAGAAAAAGCCCCAAAAATCAGAACTGTCCCTACAAAATCGGGACATCTGGTCACCCTACATATGAGGGAGCTGAATTATGTTTGTTATGAGAACTATAATCTGAAATCTCCCAGTTGTTGTGGATTTTAATTCTCTCACAGAAGGTTGCACTAATTAATTTTATATTTGGCATTAAAAAGGATAAAATTTCAGTCTTAAAAATAAGCAGGTTCAGTACAGTCAAATGAGAAAAACAACCTGCAAGAAACCTGACCGTAGAGTTCACATGACTGCAATGCCACTACTATATGCAGGTGGCTTGGGAATATATGAATTCCCCTGGGGAAAACACCACTTGCCTTTAAAAATAATTAAACAGCAGGTTTTGATCAAATATGCACCAAATAATCAAAGTCCATGTAAGTCACCAGGGAGGGAGGGAGAAAGCTGTCTGACTTTCAGGGGGTGGTCAGTTTTACGGACACTGCTGCTTTGATCACTTACTTAGGGCTAGTCTACACTGGCAAATGTTAAAGTGTTGCCACGGCAGCACTTTAACATGGCTTGTGTAGTCGTGGCGGAGCGCAGGGAGAGAGCTCTCTCAGCGCTCTAAAAACCCATCTCCACGAGGGGCGTGGCTCCCAGCCCTGGTGCATTGTCTACACTGGCGCTTTACAGCGCTCAAACTTGCAGCACTCAGCGGGGTGTTTTTTCACACTCTTGGGCAAGAAAGTTGCAGTGCTGTAAAGTGCCAGTGTAGACAAGCCCTTAGTGGGGCAAAAGTGATGCACAGATTTCTGCTGGGCCTCTGCATAGCAGGGGCACTGAGGGAGGAGCTGTGGAAAATTTAGGGCTATGTCTCATAAGCATTTCCGAGTATGCGCTGTTGCTGGGGCAGTGGTCTCTGTCAGATATAGGTGTGTAAGCTAGTCAGGCATCTGTATAAACTGAGCAAAGCACAATGAATTCACAATGTCAGTCTTGGGACTCAACAATTAAAGGAAAACACACAGGGATAAGGCAAACGCAACTGTGATCAATACAAGCATTCTGTGAATGAGACAAATAGAGAAGTGAACCCAGCAGTGACAAGCCAGGAGTGAGACTGGGTGGGAATAATAGCAAAAATGCTGCAATTACTGCCTGCAACAAGGCCAATGTGACAGACAAGATAATCAATGCTATAAAACTGTCACAATTACACATCCTCTTGCAGTAAACAAAAGAAAGAGTCTAAGCAAACACAGGCTTTAAACACAGTATGTTAACAAAACAGAAGAGCTTGGTGCAAATGCTCCGGAGTTCTTTGTGTGATACTAAATCCAGAGCAATGACCCTGCGGGTTGGGGGCAGCCGGGACAGGAACATTTAAATCTGGAAAGTTTTGCACAGCTCTTGCTAAGTAGGCTGTTTCATGCTCTTTCCATTGCCCTGACCTTCATCCTGGTGCTCTTAACTGCCTCAGAAGCAGAGCAGGAATTTCTTCAAAGGTGAAACTTCATTTGCAGAACATGGACTTCTGTTTAGCTAGAAAAAACATGGATTTTTTAAAAAATTTATTCTGGAAACAATGGTTTAAAAACAAAAAGGAAAAATATTATGGGGACTTGGAAGGTTTGTGAAAGTCAGCAGAGAGTTGAATGAAATCCTAACAGCTTGCTCTGTCCCTGTTCAGAAATGCCCTGGAATGGACCGCGGCCGGCAGGGTGGGGCTGAGGTACAGCATCCTTCCACAAATCTCTGTGCCACCAGCTTGCTCCCCCATGCCTCCTATTAGAGCTGCTGGCAGGGCATTATCCTTGATTCTGGAGCTCAATCCACCTACCCTTTCTGCCCCGTGGTCTGCTGGAGCCCAGATTTGTCAGCTTTTTGGGCACCCTACAAAGCTCATCTCCTCTTTTTCTCTCCTCTAAGGCTATTTAGGAGGTTGCGGGGAATTTATGGACAGTTCTGTGGAGGCGAGGAGGAGTTTGTACACTCACTGGGCACCTACACGTTAGACATTTGAATTAATTAATTATGGAGAAGCCTGGGCTACAGTGGCTCTCTTTCCATTGCTGAATGCCCAAGCTACAGTGTTCTTTGTGCTCCATCCATTGCTCATTTTGCAGTATTGGGCTCTCATTCTGGTGCTGAATGCTGGGGACTTATTACAGTGCTTATTACAGTCCTGCCGTCAGGGTGATGTTCAGACCTACATAGAGGACCCAGGCCAGTTTTGCCCCACTAAGCCCTCAAAATATTTGTTAAGGTCAAAATAGGACATAAGTGGGCCCCCTCTACACAGTGAATTCCACCTTCTGTGATTATGCCAAAATTTTGATGCACATGCTTCAGGTGCCAGCTCAAGTTATATATAGTTACATCCCTGTAGATTATTCTTAGGTTTTTATTCCCTAGCCATAAACACTGTAGATGCTTTCCCCCGACCCAGCTGAAAGAAGATTAAAAAGAGATCCTGGAGCTTCTGTGAGAAAAGTTCTTGGTGGCAGATAATGAGACAAACAGAAAATAAAGTGCAACAATGGCCTTCAACAGACGTTAAAGTCAGTGGTGCTAAGACAATTGACACCAGCTGAGATCTCCCCCTTTGTGTCAAAAATATGACTTGGTAACTTCAAGTATAATTAAAACACGAATCTCTCAGCACAGTAACCATATTTAGGTAGACAGTAATTATTGCTGAACACAAGAGAAGTTCCTTCTTGTGGATGCAAAATAGCTTCCACCAGGTAATAGCCATCAATACTTTCCTGCCTCATTGTTTCCCCTGAGTTTGTGTTAATCTCTTGATGGTTTAAATAGAACAGAGGCAGACACATCTGTAAAATGAGTTGTGATGATAAGTTCATTAATGTTTGCCAAGGGTTTTTATATCCTTGGATGGTAGGGGCCATAGAAATGCAAATCATTATTATTGCCCGTCTCGTTAAAGGTCTATGTGTGTGAATCATAGCAATAGGTATTCAGTAGCTCAGGATGCACGATGCTAAGACTACGTGTGTGCAAATCCCTGATCTGTGTGCATGCACTGGGAACCATTTGAGTGCACAAAAGGGTGCATGAATATTTTCATCCAGACTTTTTAAAATGTGAGATTTCCTTTGTAAGCAAAACTCAAGCATGAATTTGCTAAAACACTGCCCCTGTGTTCAGAATCAGAAAAATCACCGGGGACAAACAATTGTAGCCATAACAAAGTTCCATGGAAGAATAAAGTCCTATTTCAATGAGTAGTTATTACCAAATAACCTTATCACTCACTGGACAGAAAATTCATAGCTTGTCCTATGAAACTCTGATGAGATGAAGAAAAAGAACCCAAACTTTTTAAATGTACTATAGATCTGGACACATTCCAGCTCCTAGCACACTATTTTAAATGCTTGCATTTCAATTATGTTTGAGGCTAGAGTAGGTAGAATATTTACTATAGATGGTGTGCCTCTGCTCTTCCAGTTGGTGTTTACAAGAGGCTGTTTAACATTCAGAGCTCATACTTCTGTTTCAAAGTTGATCTTCCCAGGGAAGTGTCTGTCTGAGCAGAAGTTCCTAAGCAAAATAAACTTCTTATGTAGGATCTGTGCCTTTGCCTCAAACTAAATCTCCTTTGAAGACTCTCATGACCTGACATAAAGATTTATAGCAATTTGTATGCAAATGTGTTTATTTAAACTGAAGTTATTTATACAGCTGCATTGTAATAAGATGAGAAAATCAAGGTAACTTTCCCAGTTGATATCCTTTCCATTAGCAACAAATCTCAACCAGACTTCCCAGGCAGGGGTTAGTCCTGCTTTTCTGAAAGTCTGTGCACATAACCTAAAAACATGGCTTTGCACACCTAAGCAGAGCAGAAAGTTTTACTGGGGATTCTGCTTTTTGCTTAATGACGATCCCTGTGCATCAGTCTGGTGGTAAAAGGGGCTGTCAGATCCATGCTTTGGCAAAATATGATCACTGGGATTTGATTTTTAATCTGTTTCCCTCATGGGGAGGAGGTGGTATGTTTGGATGCAATGGCAGATAATGCCCATACTAAAGCATTCTCAGTGGAGTGTGGGTACATTATGAAAGTTTGGGCTGCGTTGCAAAATCTGAATGATAGATCTACGGAGATATGAAGACCTGTTCCCACCTCACATAAGCTGGCATTTTCCCCTTTGCTATTCTAACCACTTCCATACCTATCTCATTCCACGCTAATTAAGTGCAAAGTAATAATCAGCATGGGAGATTCTGAACTCATTCAGTTGATGGTATTGTACAGCACTGAACATGGAAAGGTCAGGCTGCTTTTCATAGAATTCCAATCACAGCAGATAAAGTGAGAGTTGCCCAGGAAATTAACAGCTAGGCCCCTTTGGAAGTAGGTACCTTTTTAAAGAGGTTCAGACAGCTAGAAAGAGAAGTGAAAGGAGATCAGAGAGTTACCAGATTGGAAAAATACTCGTTTCTAATCACATCACAACACCCGCTTCTCTCCTGAATGCAATAACAACCACTGTCTATAGAGTAGCCTACAACCATGTGGAAGTGCAGCTTGTTAACAAAATTCAGTGGCTAGCCAATAAAGAATGCTAACATTCTGTTATCATAAGAATCAGAAATGAAACTGTATTCATCTAGTGCTGGTGAGATCTTGGAGATTAAGTATCTCAGAGGCTAAACTCCTCTCTCTCCACCATATGGTCTTCCTTTCTGCCTTCCCAAAGTAGGTACAACACTGACACTGGAGCTCCTCCACTGTGCCTCAAAATCACAAAAAGACTCATTGCTTGCAAGGCCAGAAGGGCCCATTGTGGCCCTCTAGTCAGACCTCCTGTGAGACACAGGGCAGAGAACCACCCAGGAGTCCCTGCATCCGGCCCCTAATGGCTGTTGAAGCTGCAATGTCTCTTTTAGTGGGACAGCCAGCACTTGTATCAATTTGAATTACTACAGAAAAACCCATTAAAAAGTCCAAACAAAATGAAATCGTTCCACTTTATTTAAAACTTTCCCCAGAAAATAATGCCTGGTTTTGACCATCCCTACCTGAAACCTACCAACTTTTTGCAAATAGACTATCCAGGATCTTCCAGGGGGTGATGACTTTCAGAATGCCAAACACTTTTCCCCAGGCACCTCTCAGGAAGAAGACAGGACAGAACGACTTTCACACAGAAAGGAGCAGGAATGTACCCTGTGTGTTGTATGGGCCATCTGCAACAGGGGATCACCAGTTAGATGAGACCAGACAGCTCTGAGGATGACAAGATGGAGATCCCATTATGGAGAGAAGACGGGGTGTGACTAGGAGATCAGACAATAGTGGGGAGAGAGAGAATATCCAGAGCGGAAATATCAAGGCACTGGGACAGGTACTGGAGAAAGTCTGATCTAGAGATGGGCTGGTGAAGAGGAAGCATAAACAGGGTTATTCAGTGTCGTGGTAGTGAAATGGCATGAAGCTGTTATAATTCATCACACTGCAATTGCAGCATGTTGGAAATGTTATTGTGTTTGAGGGACAGCATTTCTAGTGAGTTTAAAGGCTCTGGGAAATGACCTGAGGCTCTTGCCATCTCCTGCCACAGCCCCCAATAAAAATGCACACTCACTAATCATCTCCAGAGCAGCTTGCGCAGGAGAAGTAGATAATGTTAAGTAGCCACTTGGATACGCACATCATATCTCAAGAGCACAGCAGCAGATGCCTGTGACCTGAAAAGTCACCAGGAACTATTACAGAGAAAGAAGTTTGTCAATCACATTTTAATCAGGCAATCCTGAGAAATCATTGGATAAAACAAAAGAGAACCCAAGAAAAAAATAAATGAAAAATGGATGAGATGTAATGGAAGAAAAGCTGAGATAAAGTGCTGTCTGGAGAGAAGGGTGAGGAAAAATGCTCTACAAAATAAATTGAGAAACATGAGAAGATGAGGAGATCTCATTTATCTCTCTTGCGTTTCTCTTTCAGTGATTGAGCAATAACCGAGGAGTAAAAGGGCTGCTTTGAAATCTCCTCTCTTGTTCAGGATTCACAAGAAGAGCATCCAGAGAGGAGCAAGTGTTTGGCTGCAGCTATGCATTTTTTAAAAGGCTTTCCTGAAACAATGGGCCGTCGCAACTTCAATTAGCATGTCAGGCTCAGAAACATCCTCTGCTTGAGTTTGGGCAGCTGAATGAAGCAGAATGTATTGAATTTGGCCAGTGGAAGCATTTCAGATAGTATCACTCACAGTGATGGAGGAGAAAGGTCCTTGATCAGAGGAATGACAGGCTTTTGTGAAATAAACACACGCACCAGCTGAGCTCCGGAATCAGCAGCAATAGACACAGGCTAGCTTACAACTTACACATTCATGTGGCCACAAATCAGTGTCGCTTTCAGTATGGTGATTGCAATTATTGTTATTACGTATTGTTTTATTGTCGTGGCACCTGGGGGCCCCAGGTCATGGATCGGAGCCCCCCTGCACAAGACACTGCACGCATGCATAGGAAATGGCAGGACCTGCCCCAAAGTTTGTATTCTAAATAATGCTGGACCATTCCCCAGCACCCAGCAGCCAGGTCTCTGCCTCCTGCCTAGATGGGAACTCTCCTGACATAAACAAAGCCACCCATGTGTCTCTTTTCAAGGGCTGCAACTTGCTTAGCGTTACTCATGGGCCCCCCAAAAACCAGCGTTTTCCACGAGCCATTGCACTAAATTAAGGATGAATCTGGTTGCAAAGTAGCTAAATGTATCTTATCTTCCACTTTCCTAGGAGGACTGCTGCCTGGTCTCTCCCTCGTGAATCCTGGTCCATCCAGCTGGGTGAGTAACTCTTGAAAGAGGTTTGCCAAGGCCCTGGGGTGTTTGAATTAATGTTGGGTTTGAAATCAATAGCGGGGATCATTAAAGCAAATTTTACCAGCATGGGCCTACCAGAAAGGGCTCCATGGTTATCTGCAATACTGACGTTAATTTAATGGAATCCAGTGAAGATCCAGAAGATACAATATAATTAGCCATGTTTGCACAGGGAATATCTGGCGTTCCAAAAGATGTCTTCTTAAACATGATGGAACCTCTTCAGGCCATGGTTAGCAGCAGGATGAGGTGTCACTAGCTACCAGGGCCTTCTCTAGATATAATGGTGTAAATGGAACACTTCAAAGCTTCATTCTTACAGCTCAGAGTCAGAGGTGCCGTACATTCGATTTATCAAATTGTTAACTCAGCTCCACTGAAAAACCAACCACCCTGATAAGTGTGATTTCTCCTACGAGTGACAGGTCTTGTAATCTATTCTGAAAGGATCAATATTCATTGATCCAGCAGGACTGACTGCTGCAACTGTGTCTTGCCTGACACATACATGTCGTTAGGGGATTTGCTAGCTGTGACATTATTGATATAAACTGGGACCATATAGAACATGGGTTGCAACCAAGGTCCTGTAGTGGCACCAAATCCTGTGTAAAGGGGGTCATATAAGGTGTCTAAGACCAGGTTACGGGTTACTAGTTATGATTATGCTG
>NC_133772.1:9886307-9892576 GCF_003597395.2 Chelonoidis abingdonii
GGGGTGACACCGAAGTCATTTTTGTCTGGCTGGTTTGGTTTGCCTTAGAGGTGGAAAAACCCCAGCCTTGGGCTGTGACTGCCCTGTTTGAGCAATTGGTCCTGATTTGGCACTCTCAGTTGGGTCCCGCCAGAACCGCATCGTCACACTAGCATGGACTTGGGCTTTGTTTTTCTGTTCAAAGGCCAGTCCATAGAGACAATCAGTCTCTAATCTGTCTCTCACTTATGACTACTCTTTGTCCATGCTCGCTGATGTCTGCTCAGAAAGCACCCTGCACAGAGCTAACTTAAATCTGAAAAATAGGGACACTGTGATTTGTCAGTGGATGTGGTCCTTAGCAGAGATGCTCCAAATGTTTGAAGCAAAATGTTTCCTCATCCAAAAATGCAGTTTCGTCACAATTAATATGTTTTGTAAAAGCAGCTCAGTTTGACATTTTTAATTTTTTCCAGTGAAAACAAGAATTGAAATGAAAAATGTTATTTAGTTTCTAATTGAAATTTTTGTTTTGGTTTGGATTTCAAAAATGACCTTAGAAGTTCAGTTCTTTTTGTTTTGTTTTGAAAATTTTCATAAAAAAAATCAAAATTTTCCACAAATTTTTTCACAAAAATAATATTGGCTATTTTGAGCCTTGCACTGGGCTCTGCACAGAGGACATTTTCCATCAGAGAGACTGGAGGGTTTGGGATTATGTCTCAAATACCTTGCCCTGCTCACATTTCTCTTTGACACTGTGTGCATAGCTCCAGCTAAGGGTCTTTTCTCAAGCATTTACTATTGGGTCTGATATTTCTGAGTCTCCCATTAATAGCATACACAAGCAATCTTTCCACTGTCTGCAATAGAACAAGCACAAGTCCACCCCAGACAAAACCATCACTGTTTAAACCTATTTTTTGTGCAAAATAAACAGTTTCCAACCAAAACATTCCTTTTGTTTTTACCTCAAGTGTGACACAAGAACAACTCATGCTCTGCTTTCTCACAAATGCTTGGAAACATGATCTTCTACTATTACCATTCCCACACATCTTGGTTTTGCTGGTGCTGTTAGTGTATTCACAACTCTCTAGCTATGACCTCCAATGGGAGAAGTAACATACATCTCCCTATGTGAGAGCACTGGAGAAAATGAAAAGGTTCTGAATTGAGGAAGCATTGTCTCTGAGCCGTGAAGAATGAAGGTTACTGAACTTTGACCCCATTAGTTAAAGAGCTCCTTTTTTTAAAGAGAAAAAGAAACCAAGACAATGGGAAGAAATGGAAACACACTGTGCGTTGCCCATAAGCACCAAAGGGAAGAGAGGAAACGAAGAGGTTAGGTGGCAGCTCATAGTACCCAAAGTCAAGACTACCACAGCATAAAGAATCTTTACCTTGAAAATTCAGGCTGGGCGATCTGCAAGTGTCAATGATGTACAGCTGTGACATCTGACCTAGTAGTCAGAGTGGGAGTCAGGGGCCAGGTCTGGATACCAAGATATCAGAAACTGAGGTAGGCCAGAAGGCAGCTCAAGAGTCAGGGTGAATAGATGGGCAGGCAACCAGGAGGTCACAGTCAGGGTAGCTGGTAATGTAGGGGAGGCAGTTCCAAGCAGGGAAAAACCCAGTTACAACAGATGACTTCCTGTTCCTCTGCTTGGTTTAAATAGACGCAGGGAACCAGTCAGGGCCCTCGGAGTTTCACCAATCAGAGTCCAGGACTGGAGTCTTCTGCCAAGCTGAGCTTCAAGTTCTGACAGCTGTTAACAGGTCGCTGGGTGGGGGTCAGAACATGCCCTGTGGGCCAAGGTTCAATCCCCGCAGTCCTTGACAACAGCAATGGGCAGGGTCTTACATGACTGATGCAGAGATCCCCCCTCCATTGGCTCCAAGGCAGGTGCACAGAACATTAAGAAAGAAAAAAAACTCAGGGATGTTTAGCTGCTACATTATTATTATTTATCATCTGTGTGGCTGTAGTGTCTGCAGGTCCCAGTCCATATCAGGAGCCCATTTTGCTGGGTGTTGTACAAACTCTTGTTAAAGGTAGTCCCTACTGCAGTGAGCTTATACCTGAGAGTTATAAGAAGTGGCTCCAAGATCTCTGAAGCTAGTGGGAGTGGGGCAACTTGTCAACTCACACAGGGCCTCGTGCAGCTCCCATCGAAGTCCATGGGAGTTTTGCCATTGGCTGCAATGGAAGCAGGAGAACGTCCATCATCATTTTTGTAGCTTTGGTTTGAATCGCTGTTACTTTGCCTGCAGCACTGAACCCTCTTCCAAGTGGAGCCCCTTTTAATCTAGAAACCACCCCAGAGCACTGGGAAAGTTCTGGCCTGAATGATTCCAGTGACGGGCCCAGTTTTTCTAACTTTGTCAAAGAGTTTCACCTGACATTAGCAAATCCAGCTTCTGAGGTATAAAATGCCAGAGGGACATTGTTCTTCCACTTCATCAGCTCTTTAAGCAAATTAAACCTTTTCAGAAGAGGTTAGGGGAGGCAAGGCTCTGAGGAAAGTTCAGGGCAGCATAATAAACTTAAATTAGGCCAGAATGTAAATCACCCATTGCACAGACTGAAGCTAGCAGGCATTTCATGCATCACACGAGTAGGCTCCATCAAGGAGGCTGGAGGGGCTTCTCCAAATGCTGAGAGTGAAGTGCAAGCTCCTGGGATGGATTTAGAGCTCTGCCATACAAAAATCAGTCTGCATTTTCTCCTAAAATGCTATAGAATTCATAGATCTGGCAGTAAAATACTATGGGGAAAGAACTAATAAAAAAAAATTATTGTTGTCCAAAGCTTGGTTTCTATTGCTGGAGACCTACCCTGCTGCTGGTTTGCCATTCCATTGCAGCTGATAATCTGGGAGTCTGACAGTATCTCCACTAATAGGGGGTTGACTGTTGTGAAAGAAAGCAATTGATTCTGGGGCTCTGTGGTAGGATACCAAGGGGTTAAACTCTGAGCACTGATAATGTTCAATTTAGACAGGGTTTGTTTGTTTGTTTGTTTGTTTTTGCCAGGCTTCTGGATGTTTAAGAAGCATTTTGAGCAAAGTCAAAAAACCCAAACTGCTTAACGATATATGCAACACAGAGTGTAAAACTTTACAGGCTCAGAGGAAAGCAAAGATGATTTATACACCTGGTGATTAACTCCTGCAGTACATATGGCACCAAGACATCACTAGAACCTCACTGCTCCATGGCAAGTCCAGACTTCCAGTCATTTCCAATTTCCTTCCATTTATTTTATTCATTAAATGGAATAAAAATTGCTGTGACTGTAATTTAATTTGGTTGCTCCCAGTAGCTAATGCTTTCTGACTGCTGATTAATTATTACAGTTTTTCAACCTTCTTTTGAGGACAAAATAAAAAGCTGATTTGGAGACTGAATTCTCCAAGGCTGCCTGTACAAACACTATGGATGCAGCTTGCCTTGGAAATATGATTAGGATATGTGGAACTGAATATATTCATAGCAGGTGATTAGAATGTCTTGTAAAAATAGATGAGCTCTTTCAGGCCATAAAATGGGTCCACTTCCCCCAGCAAAGGGCAAAGTAGCTCAAGATTGCCAGACAAAAGCTGCATTTCCCTTTCCATTCTGCTCACAGGCACTCTGGAAAAGGACCCAGAAGGGGCCAGACTTTCATTCCTGTGCTAATAGAATGTGAAAGTTTGATCTGAGTAGAAATTTTCCATCATATCATATTAGTCCTTGCTTCCCTTGATGTGGTCTGAACAGCTCTCATCACAATTACACTTCAGACATGTTAAAGGAAGCCAGTGCTGATACCACAGTAATGCAACATAAATCAACATAGCAAAACTGCTAATAGCACAGGAGTTTGCTAATGAGATATGCATCCTTCAGGAAAGGCATGGAGAGGTTTTTATGGGCTCTTAGATACCTGCTAACTCAGTGCTAGACTCTAATGGCACTGGCATGACAAGGTTGTATGCCATTTCACAGGTACAGTGAAGCTGTAGTTTCTGAACCTTCTGCCACAGAAAAGTTATGGGCAGTAAAACCCCCTCCAGCGCTATCTACTCCACTGTTCACAGGCTGCTGCAGGAGTCTCCTCTACAGTATATTCCCCAGTGACTGGTCCAGTCCAGGTACAATTGTGGGTGACATTTGTTTATAGTTTAAAATACAGCCAAATCAGGGGCTGGACTTTGAATTTTTGACTTCTCCTCAGGCAGGCCTCAGACTGATACCTGCTGAACTTTAGGCACGTGCAAAGTTGCATTGAAGTCAAGAGGCCAACTCCACAAATAACAGCATGGCGGCATAGGCAAAGGGTTCACTATCTGGCCATTCTAGTAATAACTATAGTAAAAGGAGTTACAGGGATGACAAACGGAAATGTTTCTGTGTCATCCATTACAGTAACAGCCTTGGAAATGATTATTCCTGTGTTCATTCAACAAGGAAAAATGCCTTAAATTTGTACTTGTAAAGGGGATAATTGTGTTCGGGCTTGGAACGCACTAATCCCCACACTGTCATCTAGCCTGTTGTTCTTTTGTAGCGAATAATCAGCATTAATTCTTTAAAGTCCTCGTCACCCTCCCTTCCCTTACTCCAATAAATGTCACAAAATCATTTATTAGTCAGAGATGACAGGCTGTAGACTCTAATTTGATTCCCCTACGTGCACGTTGCTGATGTCCCTTGGGAGACGGAGTAATTTTTGCCACTTATTTTTAGAAAATGACATTGCTCTAAATGCCAACAAAGGGGGGTTAAAAAAACCCTTCCGCCTGTCACTGGTAATAACAGCGAGAGAAGATTTTACGCCTGAGCTTCTGCCTTATCCCTTTTAACAGTTAATAGCACTCTGGTGGAGCCAGGAGAGCCTGTCTGCCGGGTAAGCACATTGCAAGGGAAGCAATCTCTCCAGCCTTTACTCCTTGCAATGATCCCAGGGCTGGATGGATCAGCTGTTTTTTCTTCAAATCTCTCTGGAGACCTTTACCATCCTTACTGATGCTCTAGTTCTTTATATTACTCTGCAGTGTTCAAACGAACGAGGAAGAGAGTAATGCAGGGAGATGGCAATGCACTAGAGCTGGCTGAATCTTAAGATGTTCAAAGCTCCAACTTCTAATAAGCCCTGAAAGGTCTGAATGCTGATCCAAACTTTTTAGCCAGACACATCAGAGTTGTCTTTTCATTCTCTTCCTGACCCAGTCAGATTCTTTCAGAGCAGAACCATAAGGGGTGCGGGGGAGAGGCTCCTGCCCTAACAAGTTGCTATGGGAACACTGCAGTGTGGCAGGCAGCTAATCTCACAAAGGCCACGTCTACACTACGGGATAATATCGAATTAGCTAAAATCGGTTTCTTAAAACTGATATTATAAAGTCGAGTGTGCGCGTCCACACTAGGCACGTTAATTCGATGGTGTGCGTCCATGGTCCCCCGAACCCACTTGACCACCACCACGCACTCACCAGCGGAAACAGTGTCATAAACAAGGGGACCAAATAGGCCCTTGCCCAGAACGTCGCAAAAGCCGGATACCCAAGACGAGAATAGAATTGACAAAGGAGCACTCACCAGAGGTCGCTCAATGCTCACAAGAGTCTGGCTGTGGCCTGGAGGGCGGAGGAACTGGGGTCACAAAAACTCCTGGCTGGGGGCAACTGAACGCGGGCCTCACAAGCCCTCCCTTCCTTCCTCCTCATCTCCCCCTCGCGCAGAACCTCAGCCACGTGATATACAACCGACCTCTGAACACGCCAGGGTGGTACTGGTCGCAGCCCCTAAAATGCATGCAGCTAGCAAGAAGCGGCAGTCGGCCCTGACCCAGACCGTGCCGGCTCTCTGGTTCTGCGAGCCGGTCGAGCCCTTAACTTACTATCCCGCACAGCACTGAGCCCGCGTGGCCTTCTCCCGTAAAGAATGAAATCTTTCAAAAATTTTCACGTCTTCGAACGAGTCTGTGAGCACTGAACCTCTCAGCCCATAAGCGATCAGATCCAGTACCTCTGTGCGTCCAGCGGAGCCTTTCCGATTCTCAGAACGCATGTTACCTGGCCGAAGGCCTGCTGCACTGTGCTGATCAAGCTCCACGCGCCAAACAGAAATGGAATTCAATCAAAATCGCGGGCTTTCCTGTTACCCTGGCCAATCTCAAGTCGATTCTGCCAGAGCGGCATGGTCACGGTGGCAACCCCCGAGGCAATAACGCCGATCCGCACAATATACCTTACCGAAGTAAGCAATACGATAGGCCTCTCCGCGGAGAGTACAGAAATCGTGTA
>NC_133772.1:9895666-9910400 GCF_003597395.2 Chelonoidis abingdonii
AAGAGCCCTTTATATCGATATAAAGGGTGTTGTAGTGTGGACGGGTACAGCGTTAAATTGATTTAACGCTCTTTAAATCGATTTAAACACGTAGTGTAGACCAGGCCAAAGGGTCAAGAAACATTTCTACGCCTTTAAACTTTCTGTATGCTGTGATGCTGGGAGTACTTTTCCCAGGCTAGAGGAAGAGCTCTGTGTGGCTCGAAAGCTTGTCTCCCTCCCCAACAGAAATTGGTCCAGTAAAAGATATTACTTCCCCCATCTTGTCTCTTTAAACTTTCTGGTAACTTTGGATTATTAAAAACAAAAATGAATGCTACCACAAAGGAGAATGGAGTTACCAGAGCAATGATATATGGACACCAAATTCTGATTTGTGTCACATTTGCCTTCAAATGAGACAGGAAAATTTTAAAAAGATACATTTGTAAATGAAGGGCCCTGTTCCTTGTCAATAATGGATTTAAGGTTCTTACATTCCTACAAACAGAAGTCACTTACATTAATCAATTTCTAAAAAGCAACAGATTGTATCAATCAAGAGAAGAAAAGAAATGGAAAATGGCAAGTAAAAATAAACTCTTTATAGCCTTTCAGAGACAGCAAAGGATGGTCAAAGATAGCTCCTTTCTGCAGAGACTGTTATTTGTCACCATCTGTATCTGTAATGTACATAAACCTTCCTTCTCCTGGGTGATACAGGTGGTACAAAGGAGAAGTTCAATGTATTTCCAGGGTTATGGGTAGAGGTCCCTTTCAAGACAAATGCAAGGTTTGGTTAAGTTTCTATCAAGAATTTACTTACACTTATGGTTCTAGGAGAATTAAAATAAAGCGCTGGTCACCTTTGATGGTATTTTGGGGATATTACCATCCAAAAGCTTATGGGGCAAGGTTTAAGTAAGAAACCAACATACAAATTCAGTTTGAGGGAATGAGGACTTGCTTCTGTTGACCCATTTCAGCTGCAATAGTAGGGCCCTCCTCTTCTAGTTTATTTAACACAATGTTATACTGTTAATGGCACAGTGCAAAGGTAAGAAGTTGTTTACTGCTATGATTGCAGAGCTGAATGTAATTAGCAATACATCTCAATGAGGAGCCCTTTCGGTGTGAATGAAACTCCAGGAGTTATTAAAAAAGGCAGGCCCAAAGTTCTGAACATTTGATCTTTTGCAACTTGCCGTACTTGTTTTTTTATTGAGTCACCTTACTCACAGTCTATTTACTGTTGGACGATTTAATCTCAGCCCTCTCTTGTTCTTAAATTTCAAGCTTCGGTCATTGCATGGTTCTGAACTCCTCTGTATTATTTTTATCTTCATTCAATTTATTTGTCCTTTTGGGCTGTTTTACAGGATTAGTGAGACAGCTTTCCCTTTCTTTCTGCCTCCTTTTCTGGTGGCTTTTCCCCTGAGCCTCATTTTCATTCAGAAACATATTCTTTAGGGTTCTGTTTTCAAGGTTAAAACATTCTGATGGCAAGTAGGATTCCTGGTCTAAAGTTTTCCTTTGAAGTCTTTTTACAAGCCATTGGGGAAGTAACTAGGCAGCAAGGCACTGTCTGGAATACTGACACTAGGACTTAGCTCATGAACTAATGCCCAGTAAAATTTTGCAGTGATTTCTGGAAGGGTATTTGGCTAATGGTACAGAATTTTAATTCTGAGAGAGAGAGAGAGAGAGAGAATGAAACCATCAAATAATGAACACCAGGTAAATTAATCATTAGCATTTTGTTTTCAAAACTGTACCTGTTCAATCAGTTAATATTCATGAAATAGCCTATGTACATTACATTAAAGCCATTTTTCTTCAGAGTCTTTCCACTGTGCTAGGAGAGTGCATGCTACATTTTGTAAAACTGAAAGAATAATTAGAATGCATTACTAGGCAAGGAAGCTAAGTAATTACCATTAGTAAAAAATCCTTGAGCCATTTTCTATCCAGTGGGCAATTCAGATAAGGTATACGTCAATAATCAATAACAATGTGCTTCAATAACCAATGATAGAACGAGTGCCAGCAGGTTACCCTTCCAGTATGATCCACTTCTATGTAACAAAACAGGTTACAAAGCCTCCTTGAACATAGTTATGTCACTAATGAATACGTAGATCCAAAAGGAGCGAGGTAATGCCTAACTATCACAGACAAGACTCCCTCTCGCTAGAGGCAGGGGGTAACAAGGTGACTCAGTCCCAGGTACCTTGAGAACCATCACAGGAACATTGTGCAAAATGTCACAACCTGTCACAAAGATCTGGCCTCTCTTCAATCACTCATTAGATTCAAAGGCAGTGTTGAATCCACGTCACCAGACCAAACGCCCCAGCACACAGTGCTCTCAAACTCTCCGTCAGTATGCAAAGGGGTGCATGTCCTCACCATGCCTGGTGTCACTTGCAGGGTCTCCCCAAAGATCTGTGGATTTGCAGGATTGAGCCAGATCTGAGGGCTGTACTACACAATGCCTGATGCAACACCATCAACCGTCACAATGGTTCCAGTAGCCTATACATGTTTGACTGATTTGTGGTCAGCATGGCTGGTGGATCTGCTGCTTCTCAGCCTAGGCCCGTGGCAAAAGAAGAAAGACTGTATTTAAGGGGGTTTGCTTCTCTGTGTAGGGTCTGTCGCTATTTGCAGACGACTGGCTGCAGAGAGAGGAAGCAGAAGAGACTTTGCCTGACCTGAAATGCTGAGAAGACCTTGGCTCACAGAGGGGTTGAGGTCTGACTAGGGTGGGGTGCTTCTCAGGACATGAGTTATTTTGCAAAGCTCTGTAACTTCCTAGTGCTTTTAAAAAGCAATAAGAATTCCTTTGCTAACCCTAAATTCTTTTCCTGACATACTGTCCCTGAAGGAGTTAAATTAGGATCTGAAGGAAAAACAAAGTGACCACAACCTAGTGGGACTCAAAGGGAGCGTGTGTAAATAAAAGGGGGAGCTCAGGAGGTCTGAGGCACTGGTTCCAGTGTTGGGGGCAGCTGGATTGTGGTGACCCATGGAAGGGCTTAGTCAAGGGGTCTGAGCCTGAAAATGTGTCTTAGAGATCCTTAGCTAACAACAGTGACTAGACTCTGCTTAGACCCTGTTGGCTTAAAAGCACATGGGAGCCAAGAGTTGGGTCCACTCAGAACAGTGATGTTTGTCTAAAGCGGGGACTGGGCCAGTTTGTGATGGTGAGCTCTTCACTTCTCATGGCATTGCACATTTGGATTAATAAAAACAAACCAGGACTTCTGCAATCAGGTACTCAGCAACCTGGCCTGAAATTCACCCAGAGCCAATGAGACAATGAAGTCTGGTTTAAACTTGCAAACTGGGACTCAGATGGGAGTTAAGAAGTGCATAAGCTCTGTCCTTGCCTTCTGCAGAGGGGTGAATTTCACCCAGTATGGTTAGAGGTAAGAGAGTGAGTGACTCCTTTTCACAGACTGACTCTCACAGCTTAAGATCTCGCTATGCCAGCTGGCATGGGACCACGGAGGGAAACCTGCCAGTGTCTATATGCAATTTTAGAAAAATAATTTTAAAAGATTATAATAAGGGGGAAAACATTGGTATTGTCATGTGGGGAAAAAAAGAAAAGAAAGAAACAAGCCACTACAACAACCACCTTTGTAATGTCAAACAACAACCCAAATCCACTCACCTAGCCAATTAATATTCCAGGTAGGAAATACAGATCTATTGCATCTTATCTCCTTTATCGGCAGTTAATTGTCAGTGCCCTGAATCAACAAATGGTGGAAGGTGTCAGTTATATTGTAAAAGCAGAGCAGCAGCCATTACCTTAGCAAAATATCACAATTTCCTTACTTCCTTCAGCAAAAATATCAAGAGAGTTACTGGGAATCTCCATAAAGATTATTGACGGGACAACTTTCCTAACTAATCAATCATTCAGCAGTCTGAAAGGGAAATAACCCTACAGGAGCTGATTACAAATTGATGCAGGCTGCTGCAATTTAATTCTGCAGTGATGCTTTTTTGTAAGTAGAATCAATACTGATTATCATTAGAGTAGCATCCCGAGGGCACATCGAACGCTAACACATAGGAAGACATGACCCCAGTCCAGAAGAGTTCTTGAGGTACTTATCTGGGCCTCCTCTCACCATAGTCACCACTGGGTTTTATCCTTCCGGCCCCCTGAGGCAGGGACGTGGGATTATCTCTATTGCACAGATCAGCAGTTGGGTCACAGGGGAGATTAAGTGACCAATATCACACAGAAAACCAGGAGTTTAGCCCATGTTCCCTACGTCCCAGGACAGTTCCTGTCCAGTACACCAGCCTTCCTACAGTTATGTATGTGCTTGGCTTTTTGCATGTGCATAGTTCCATTCAGCTCAATAGGAGCACGTGTACCCGGGAGTGGGGCCTAATTTAAGATAAGCAGTGATAACAAACATGAGGAGGGAGGGGTGAGGGAGAATGAGGGTGATAGGAAGTTTGTACAGGCTGGGTGTGTGCACAGCTTGATGGTGCTGAGATGTTTACATTTCTAAAATGATATCAATCAAACTTTAAACATCTCTTTAAATATGAGTCTCCTGTGGATTTGGAATTAAAGTTTAGTGCAGCTCTGGGTTTCTGTAGAATACAAGCAACACTAGGTTGTACAGGGAAAACAAAGGAGAAAGTCCATTTGACCATGCTAATCTATATAAGACTGTACAAAAGGAAAGCAAAGGAAAGTCCTTTTAGCCACATGGATCAATATAAAGCTGTATTCACCACTAAGCAGAACTTTGGTTTTCATGCAAACTTCATAGTTCCGTTAAAAGTTAGTGGGATTTGTGCTCCTAATTCACTTAGGAGCTTTGGAAAATCCCACAGTAAAATGTGAACCCATTTTGTTTTATGCTGTCTTCTGCACAGCATGTTACAGTGGCCTGCACTTCGTGGAGTAACTACCAGTGAAGCAGCATGTCTCTGGTGACGTATCATTTTATGACTATGTGTGTGCTGAGTCTAATGGCTGAGCAGGCATGAGGAATTTTAATTCCTGACTTAGAGTGAGAACCCCAGCAGATTAGATCTGAATTGAAATCACCATTTTGCTTTCTGTTAGACAATTTGATTTTCTATAGAAGGAAAGATTGACTATTTTAAATGCTTTTGATCAATTCTTTTTTCAGCCGTTATTTGCTGAAATTAAGTGAGTTTTGATTGGAAAATAAGCTTAACCAACTGCTTTATTAGTCAGAGGAAATTGCTTTGGCTAATTGACAGAGGAAATATTGGAAGAGAAATCAAGACCTGGAAAATGTTACTTAACAGGAGTAGTTCAGCTCTCCTTAATCATGTTAGAATACAATTTTGTGGAGATATTGAATGCAGGGATGTTATGGGCTCTTTTTCAAGGCAAAATAGTAGAAATTTTTCCTACTAGAGGAAAGTAATTGCATTAGATTTATTGAAATAAAGATGATTTATCCAAGTTTGTGCCTGGGAATATGAGTTCTAGAGATGAAGCAACAAACTTGATTATTTGATTCACTTTTTTATACAATTAAAGTTTTATTACTTGAAGATGGAGAAGGGAGAAAAACATTGTACTTTGTTCCCAGCAAACTAACACTGGCAATCGCCTCTCAGCGAATTCTTCACAAAGACTGAGTGACACTATCAAAGGATCTTCCTGCTGATGAAAGAGACTTTGCTTTAGGTAGAAAGATACACACATTGGCAACATGGATCGCACCAACATCCTATTCCAGCTTAATTTGGCGGGCACATTGACAACTCTCTAGGAGTGACTGTATGTGCAGTGTACTTTGCAAATTCATTGGTGTCTCATGGCTCCTTTTTTTATCTTTTAATGTATAAATAGCCCTTGTTCTAGATTTGCATGCAAAACGCCAATGGGAGCTCAACACTGTTGTGTATACAACAATCATGAGTCTGTTACTTGCCAGATGTGCTAGCTGAGGTCTCTGTTTTCATATGCTATTTCTATGCCCTTGAATTTTCACAACTGAGCCATCACAGGAAACATGTCTGCAAGAAGCTGAAGACTGAAGTACAATCTGTTTTCTATCATTTCATTGGGGTTCAAGTATAATTTGTGTTGCCCCAGGATCTCACATTACTGCGTTCTTAACATTGTTTTTTCCTCTTCTTTTTGTGTGTTTTTTCAATAGCCATTAAGGGGCAAAGTGTGTGTGCGTTCACGCATATAGACCTTTCACCTTGGGGACCCCAATGAAGAGTGGTGAAATGAAAAGTCTCTTTAAAGAAGTACTTTTCTAAACTTCCCTAAGAAGCATTGAATCAGTTCTAATTGATGTATTTCCTTCATTCTGGAACCCTTATGCTGCCTGCTGCATCCTTTGAAGCCAAGAAGAAAGATAGTCTTATAGCTAAGGCACATCAGGAGACGTGTTCAGTCCTGGCTCTGGCACAGCTTTCTCATGTGTCTCTGGGCGAATCATTTTAGGGTCAAATTTTTAAAGGTGGGCAGGTCCATTGGAGTTAGACACCAAGGTGCTTTTGAAAACCTCCACTAGGCATCTATCTTCATCTTTAAAAATCCCATAGAGCCAGAGTCTGATGCCAATACTTCCCAAATCCCAGGGGTGTTGCAAGAATGAACCTAGTAATGAGTCTGAGACAGTACAATGATCAGCCTCATGGAAAAGCCTGTAAATAAACCCATTTTAAACAATTTATTTAAGAAATTTTAACAAGTTTACAAATATTTGCCATGTAAATATCGGAAACAAAACAATTATTATAAGTTAGCTTTTGTTTAAAGAGACATTATGCAGGAATATAGTCATTAGATCTTTCTATTTAACAAAGTGTTACCATATTACAGAATGAGCATCATTACAACACTTCTCTCATTTCTAGTGACTTTATTAAATTGAGTGAAATTTCTATACACACGTATTTAACAGACCATGTACATAAGAACATAAGAATGGCCATGCTGGCCATCTACCCCGTATCCTGTCTTCTGACAGGGGCCAAAGCCAGATGCTTCAAAGGTAATGAACAGAACTGGGTAATCAAATGATCCATTCCCTGTCTTCCTCTCCCAGCATTTGGCAGTCAGAGGCTTATGTCTATCAAATATCAATATTCAAAAAAATTGGATGGGTGTGCAGGTGATTGTACTTTATCTGAATACTGAATAAAAGGTACCAAAAATATCTAAGTATCTACCTGTCCTCTAACTAAGTTAGAAAAGCGTTTTACTGAATAGGTGGCCAACCATATGTATTCCATGGCTCTCCCAATCTGAAGCTCTCTGGTTTGTAATTTGGGTTAAGATCTGGATTATTTGCAATGGATGTCATTGGTCAGGGGAAATAACTGATTTATCTCTAGTTCTATCCTAAATCCATAGCACAGCCTTTGCTAAAGGGTCTGTGTAAATTTCTGGAGAGTGTGATTTTTATTAATCCACAGTAGCCTAGTGATGTTTACTCTGCCACAGTTTTCTTGTTCAATAGCAGGGGTTGGCAACCTTTCAGAAGTGGTGTGCCGAGTCTTCATTTCTTCACTCTAACTTAAGGTTTCACGTGCCAATAATACATTTTAACATTTTTAGAAGGTCTCTCTTTATAAGTCTATATGATATAACTAAACTATTGTTGTATGTAAAGTAAATAAGGTTTTTAAAATGTTTAAGAAGCTTCATTTAAAATTAAATTAAAATGCAGAGCCCCTCGGACCGGTGGCCAGGAGCTGGGCAGTATGAGTGCCACTGAAAATCAGCTCGCATGCCACCTTCGGCAGGTGTGCCATAGATTGCCTACCCCTGTTCAATAGAGGTCCTGTGTTTAGATGGGTTTGGAACTCCCCCCAGCCCACTGCTTCGGGCTGGCTGGCTTAATAGTATCATAGAAGATTTGGAATGGCCAGTCCACTCTGTTTAATGGGTCTGTACAAAGTATCTGCTCTCTCTATTGGTCTTTTCTTATTCTACATAAATTCTGACAACATCCTCCATATTCCTGCTAGGGTTTTATCTGAGATAATCACAGAAAAATTTTCAAACAAGAAAGATATCCTTGGCATTTAAATGATAGAGTGCTTCCAAGTTGTTTGAGATTTGAATTCCCAGGTATTTTATAGAATTTGTTATCTATTTGTATCCCAATATAAACCCATTCTTTGCTATGCTGAATCCGAAGAGCACGTTTGCTGATTCCAAGCCTGCTCACTATTCTTACCTTCCCTTTATGGACTCCACAGCCATGCTGCACTCTGCCCCTGCAATATCCTTAGGAGGAGGATGCACAGCTGACCCAGCCAATTCACTTGGGTTTGGATGGTTATTTCCCAGCTGGGGATCAAAGGCCCTTCCAGCTTAGCTCTAATTAGAAGAGTTGCACAGTCCAGAAGCCAGGGCAAGGAGCCCTGGGAGAAACGGAAATGCTACTCTGATGGCTTGTATTCTTGGTCTGGTGTTTTTAAGTGCATTCCTTGAAAAGCTGCAGCTGGAGACTTTTACCAAGTTTGATTAACCAGAGCTCCACATAACACCCCCCTTGGAGTGGGTGACTTTGAGTTTCAACCTAGATCCCAGTTCCCCCTGGCCTTGAGCCACGCCCGCTTGCTAGGATGCAGGTTTCATAGGCCACTCATCTGCTTGGAAAACCTACCTTCTAGATGGCAGAGTGTAACCAGGCGTGACTTACCCCCACGGTGCCTCCTGCTGGTCATCCTGGGAATTAGCTCAAACTTGCAGCTGGAGCGCCCTCTGCAGGCCAGTGATCCACCTTCCGGCTTCTGCTACTGGCCCCATGTCCCTCCCTGGACCCTGGTGCCCCTTTTACATGGGGTTCTGCCCCCCTGGCAGTAACCCCTTCCTCTTTGGGGTTTCCCCTCCCTGGGACCCCCCCATGCTCTATCCCCACTTTGCTTCAGTGTCTTGGCTACTGCCAGTCATTGTCTAGCCCCACACCCTGGGGCAGACTGCAGTATCAGCCACTCATCATCAGCAAAGGGGTTTGGACCTGCTGCCTTGGCCTACCCCTGGGTTGCACCCTACAACCCCAGTACCTCCTGGCCTAATTCTAGGCCACAGCCTGGGGCTTTCCAGGCAGGAGCTCCCCAGCTCCTCTGCCTTTCCCCAGCACTGCTTCACCCTAGGTACCTGCTGTGGTTTTCAGCAGCCAGGCCCTTCTCCCTCTACAGGCAGTGGAAGACTGTCTGCCCTTGGCTTCCCTGGCCTTCTCATTAGGCCCTGCCACTCAATTTGGGGCATGGTCCCAGCTGCAGCCACTTCCCCAATCAGCCCAGCTTAAAAGGCTGCTTTTTCCAGCCCCGGCCCCTTCCCTGGGCTGTTTTTAACCCCTTCAGGGCCGGAGCAGGGATCCACTCTGCTACACAGAGTCATCGTCTATTATCTATATTCCAGTAGCACCTGCTGGCTACCGCTGAGATCAGGGCCCCATTATACTGGGCACGGTACAAACACAGAGAGACAATCCCTGATCTGAAGAAGTTAGTCTACTTAGACTTGCTCAAGATCACATGGCAGGGGAGGGAAAGCTAGAACCCAAGACTCGTAGGTTAGTGCCTAGTGTCTAGGCTAGACCACTCACTGCATATCCATTACTTGAGATCGTTTCTGTTGCCGGTTACCCAGCAGGAGCCAGGGGGGAACTCAGAAAGCTGTGGAACGGAGATCTTGGTTGCAGATTGTTAAGACCCTGTATAAACCCTTCAGTATGGTATTTGAGAAGGAAGCTGGAAGTCAAATCCTGGAAACTTTTCTTAGGTGAGGAAAACAAAATGCTAAAGAGCTTTATGGCTGCAACAGGGCTTCCAGAGCTATTGAGGGCACTGAAAGATGGACCCAGAACCCAAATGGAACTCAACCCCAGATTCAAACTGAAGGAAGCAGAAACAGTAAGGACATCTTCAGCAGGGACCTTGAAGTCACTGGGGCCCCTTATCACAAAGCAGGGGTTAGAGATAATGGACCATCAGCTGCCACTTATCTCACTGCTGTAAGCACTATGCACCAGTCCATTGAGCGGATCAGGAGCAACGTTGCTGCACAGCAATAACACTCCCTTCCAGTCAATAATCATCTGAGATGCTATTAGCTGCACAGCTGATTTGCAGTGCTTCCAAAAAATTTAATTAAGGCTATAACACTCTTCTAATGCACTGGATTTCCAGTCTCCCTGGGCTGTGGATTTGTAGCCCAGCTGTAACAGCTCTTCCAGTCATCGATCAGTCCAATCTATAATGCCTATACCACCAATTAGCCTCCATTCCAGCAATGCTGATTAAGGCTATAATACTTCCACTGGGCAGTGGGCTCACAGCTTACCGGGACAGATGGGGATGATGCATTCCAAATGCAACAGTTAAAGTCAGAATGCAAAGGGCAGAGCCATCTCTTCCAAAGGTAAGTGCCCAAGCGATGAGCATTCGGTGGTTGGGCCAGTGGAGTGACCCTCAGAACCCTGACCTTCCCGAACCCTCCAAAAACTCAGTCAGACCAGGAAAGCAGAAGAGGAAAATCTTTTGCTCTATGATTTTTTGGTCAAAGCACATAAGTGAGTGGAGCACAAAACTGAAAGGAGATGTTAGTGCAAAAATACAAGGCCACAAGCCTCTCCGTTTGCTGTGTGTGGATAACAAGCCAGGCCTGTGGATTTCCTAATTAAACACTGGGTTTTTAAAGCAGACAGAACAGTCCAAAGAACACTGGAATCAAATATGCCTGTCTCTCAGCACGCTGTGCAGACATGGCTCTGAATCAGGAAACTGAGAATGGGAAGTGCAACAATATTAACTTTGGCCATTCCCAGGCACTTCCAATCAATAGAGACTTATCAGTTTACAATACACAACCAAGTGACTAGCCCATGTACATAATTGGGAGCTAATTTACTACTTAAGACAGGCTCAGGATCCACTGTGGTTAATAGGCATCTTTCCATGGACTTCATTGGGCTTTGGAGCATGGCAGCTAGTCACTAGACTAAAATATAGCTCTACCAAAGTGCTTATCAGAAACATCAGGGCTTTTATCACACTCGTTGAAAATTTGTGTGCTCCAGACTGTTGCTCATGCATTCTGCTGTTTAGAAAGGTTTATGGGGCACAGTGCTGCATGGAGCTACTTTTACCCACATCTTCAGAAGTGTCCTGTGATTTGTGGTCCTCAACCTGGGAAAGGGGCCTGGTTTTCAGAGAGCGGGTGTTCAGCACTTTTTGAAAATTGGGCCATTTTGAATGTCTCCAGCTGGAAACCCAAACTCACAAGTGACTTTACAAAATGTAGGCCTGTCTACTCATTGCCTGCTCACCAGGATGAAGTCTCAAGGGTCCCAAGGTAGGGTCTCTAAGAGGGAGATGTTCCTACCTTTGGACGTCTCCCCCACCTGTTCACTAACTCAAAGTCTGCACTTCTCACCATGACCAGCGTTACACATTCTCCATGTTGGGAGCATTACAGATGCCCTGGGTGGCACTTGCATTACATAGCAACTTCCACTGCAAGTTACCTTACTAAATATCGCCCCATCTAATCACCTGCAGCTTCCATCACCCTCTTGCCACCAGTCCTAAAGGTTGAGATCCACAAGGAGCCTTGAGGATTGAATGGCACATTTCCCTGCAGTGTTTTTCTTTATAGTGCTGGAATAATTGAAGTCTAAGCATTAGTTCCTGGAGGCTGCCAGAGTAAGGCAGCAACAAGCAGGGTGATGTAAACAGCTCCCCTCTGTTAAAGTGCCTGAAATGTCTCCTCTCTGGTTTTTGTTAGAAAAAAGGCTTTAGCTGAATAAGGAGGAGGATTATCCTTTCTTTTCATGGCTCTTCTCAGTAGACTACACAGATCATCTTGTAAGGCCCTCCCAGACCTCCATGCTGCCCAGCCCAAAATGAGATCTATTGAAACCTGAAGCCATCATTCATACACTGTAAAGAGAGGTGATGACTCCAGTCCCTCGCACTTCTCCTCCCATCCCCCAGCATCTGGCTGGATCACTGAAAGTGATGGACTCAGTCTCTCAAACCCTTAATCGTCCTTCCACTTTGGTCACTGACGGGGCATGAAAAATAATCCCGCTTGAGCCCACCTCTTTCCAGGTCCTGCTGGGAGCGAGCAGCTGGAGGGGAAAATGCCCCCTGCACAATGCTGCCCTGCTTGCTTAATGAAAACGAGTCCCTGCTTCTGGCCTTAACGAGACTTCCTAAGTGAGGGGCTGCGGCTGGAGCTGAGACCTCACTGGGTATGTCTACATGGCCTGCAGCAGCGAGTCTGGCCAACCAGCTTGACTACCACCCATACAATAGCTGCGTCGGAAGCACTTTTAAGTTGAGGCTTGGGCTGGGACTCAGGTTCTTCAGTCTGTCTCCCACCCTAGGCTTCAGAGCTGAGCAGCAGTGTCTGCCCAGCTAGGAGGTTGGCTGTCCTGGCTGGGCTGTGTAGAGATAACCTCTGAGGCAGAGGGGTGAGCTGGGGGGTTGGGAGCAGTGGGAAGGACCAGCTTTGGAAGAAGAGAAACAAAAATCCATCTCCAAGTGTTGACTTTCAGAGCTGATCGCTTGTTCTGCCAGCATTTGGAATGGACCAGGCTTCCCGGCTCAGCACTCCATCATGCTGACAGCTCCTGAAAAACTGCCTTGGCTAGCTGCTTTGCATGATTGTTAGGCTCTCAGGCTCCAAATAGTCCCATCAATCCAGGCTTATCAAGGCTTGTTGTCCCTTATAGTGGTCAAAACAAAAGTAAATCTAGGCAGCAGCTGTGAAAAAACTCCTCTGTGAGCTCTAGGAATGCACTTCTATTCAAGCAATTAACTCCCTCAGCCAGGCTGGTCTGCACTGAGATGGGAGCTAGGACCTGGGAATAAACAGGTCCAGCTATTCTGCAGCAGTGAATTTCTCCAGCCTTCTGTGACTTTACGGAAGAGCTTCCGAGCTAGACAGATGAGACAGAGAGTGTGGAGGAAAGGACACATTGCAATACCCATTGTACAGATGAGCAGCTGAGGCACAGATTAAGTGACTTACTCAAGGGCACATGGGGAATCTGTGACACAGCCAGAAATAGAATCCAGATCTCCTGACTTCCTGTCTAATGCCTTAACCATAACCCATCCATCTTCTTATCAACACTGTATACCTAATGCAACTATAGCACACAGCAGTGTTTAGACTCAATTATCACTTCCTAAGATAAAATTACTTGAAAGAACTTTTAAAAACTGCTTGGTTTGTAACTTTATATGCCTGTTGCCCCTGTTAGGTTCATTTGTGTGTCAATTTCAGAGAGAAGGAGCAAGGTCCATACAGGATGTCGTCAGTTGAAGCATCTGTGCCAAAAACTGAATTATATTTTTCATCATATTTTCCCCATGTTCTCCATTATATCATGGAAAAATAATTTAACTGTTCTCCATTATATCATGCCAAGGGATGTCACTGGCCCTTTGTGCTGATTTATGGGATCTGCTGGGTAAGGTTCAGAGTTAAATCATTGCCATGTGCTGCAGAATGGTTGAGAGATGCTGGAAAGATTGCATCCTGCCATTCTTTTCACTCAAAAAGGCTCCTAAATCTATTGCCAGGTGACCCACGTTGTTAGCCCTATGTCCACTTGTCTCAAGACCTTGCGTGTCAGAATGGAAGGGCTGGAAGGAGAGTCTGGAGCAACCTGTCATTCTTTTATCCCATGCAAGAAGAAATCACAATAAACTTGTCTAATTTTAAGCTGTGGGGGTGAGTCTGTTATATGGATTAAAAACTATCTAAAGTGTTTCTAATTCTCTCATCAGCAAAGTCCCTAGACACCAGCTAAGTCACTGGTGTCAGTTAATGAATCCACATCACTAGATAATTTCTATATTTTAAATAACTGTTCCTGAGAGGTGCCGCATAACTGCTCTCCCCTCTGTGCTGCTGGCTTATGGAATGTAGCCATCAAACATCCCACCACCAAGCATGCACCATCAGCCCTGCCTTACACAATGTACCAAAGGCTTGGAATGGGATTTTGCAAAGCAGTCAGCATTGGCTTAACTCTACTGCCACTGAAGTCAATGGTAAAACTGCCTTAGCTAGGACTAGGACCAGTTTAAATTATGCCCACCCCGGTCCCATGTTCCCGCCATTATTCCTAAGACACTCTCTCCCCGCCTGAAGCTGTACAAATATTTTCAAATGCCGTTCAATTTACTTGTATGTATTTTGTTGATGGAATCAGGGAGCCTTGGCATCTTAATCACCACACTCATATTGCTGGGATTTCACCAAAATCTGCCGGTTTTAGCATTATAACCCAACCAGGTAAAAACTGCCCATCCAGCCGCTGGCTCTGTGCTTGCCTCAGACAGGTCAAGCCATGGAGGGGAAAATGATCTGGAGGCAGCAGGCAACATGCTCACTTTCCTTTGCTGCTTGGTTTGTATTTAAATGACATGTTGCAAATGCTCTGAGCTCTTAGGCTTGGTCTACACAATGGGTTTAAACCGAATTTAGCAGCATTAAACCGAATTAACCCTGCACCCGTCCACACAACAAAGCCCTTTATATCAATATAAAGGGCTCTTAATATCGATATCTGTACTCCTCCCCGACGAGGGGAGTAGCGCTCAAATCGGTATTGCCATTTCGGAATAGAGTTAGTGTGGCCGCAATTCGACGGTTTTGGGCTCCGGGAGCTATCCCACAGTGCACCATTGTGGCCGCTCTGGACAGCAATCTGGAGTTGGATGCACTGGCCAGGTAGACAGGAAAAGCCCC
>NC_133772.1:9913945-9919403 GCF_003597395.2 Chelonoidis abingdonii
ACACAAGAGAGAATCGTCAGAGTCACAACACTTACGAGCAGCTGGTATCAATTTCTTTGGAGGACGAGACGATGGCTCAATCGGTCACAGCAGCACTATAAGCGACCACTTTTCTCACTCATGCGGTATAGCGCAAAATTGAGCCGACTGATCGGCTTAGCTCTTGGCATTCGCAAGCTTCCAAGGGCTATGCACTAACCGCCTTACTCAACTGTGAGGGCTGCTCTCATCTTGGTATTCTGGTGTTTCAGGGCAAGGGAAAGCAAGTCACAAAGTTCCATAAAAGTGCCCTTATGCATGCGAAAGTTTCACAGCTGCTGGGAATCGTCCCACACCTGCAACACTATGCGGTCCCACCAGTCTGTGCTTGTTTCCCAGGCCCAAAATCGGTGTTCAATGGCTAGAACCTGCCCCACTACCAGCAGGATCTCCAAAGCACAGAGGGCCGCGGTTTGAGAAAATTCTGTTTCTAGGTCCTCATCACTCTTGTTGCCGCGCTGCCGTAGCTGCCTCCTCCTTGCCTGGTTTTGCAAGTCCTGGTTCAGCATAGACTGCACGAGAATGTGCGAGGTGTTTACAACGTCCATGACTGCTGTCTTGATCTGAGCAGGCTCCATGCTTGCTGTGCTATGGCGTCTGCACAGTTCACCCAGGGAAAAAGGCACGAAACAGTTGTCTGCTGCTTTCACAAAGGGAGGGGTGAGGCTGTACCCAGAACCATTGCGACAATGTTTTTTTCCCCATCAGGCACTGGGATCTCAACCCAGAATTCCAAGGGCGGGGGAGACTGCGGGAATTATGGGATAGCTATGGGATAGCTACCCACAGTGCAACGCTCCAGAAATTGACACAAGCCTCGGTACACGGACACACACCGCCGAATTAATGTGTTTAGTGTGGCCATGTGCACTCGACTTTATACAATCTGTTTTAAAAACCGTTTTCTGTAAAATCGGAATAATCCCATAGTGTAGACATACCTTTAGGCTCCTATGTCCTGTGATGAGCTGGCATAGTGCAACGTATTTCTGTGTCAGAGGGACTTAGTTCATGCACCTTTTCAAATGAAAGCACACCTGAAACATTGCAGATCCTAAATGGCATGCCAATAGAAATTGTGTCAGTAGTTTCTCTCTCATTTCAACCATCTACTGTAGTTCAGAAGGAAATCTTTAGTTAAAGATAAATACAACAGGTCTGAAAAGTTGATGGCCAACATTTGGTTTTAATGAGAGCTTACCTCTGGTTATTCTGGTTTCATTAGCATGTAGCCCTTAAATCTGATGCAGCTATGTAAACTGGGTTGTGCCACCTAAAGAACCATTTCAATTCACCTTGTGTGGTCTGGCCCTGAAATTTTTCTGTGGTGAGTTATTAGCAGGGTGATAAATACATTTTGTCATTTTCTACATCATGAACATTTAGTTCAAGTGCTAATTAGAACAGATTCATTGCTACAGAAGTTATAAGTATCAATAAAACCTTGCAGTTGTTGCACTAAGCACTCTGCCTACAGCTGTGCCCACACAAATCCGGAACACAGTGACAGATGGTAGGTATTATGGTACAATTAGCTAGAAATGCTGGGTTATCTGCTTACCTGCCTAATTAAGGAGGTTGGAGAAAAATGTTCAATGTATGCTCTCCCTCACCAAATTTTGCTTTAGTGCTTTCTACTAACTTTTGTTCTTGAGAGCAAAAGTTCCGGATAATAGTCTGACATCAGGCGTGCTCTCAGAGAGGAGCAGCAACTAGTAATAATGATTGAGACAAGCAAGTTTGAAATGTTCAATCTGGCCCTATAACCAAATGTGAGCATGTTAACCGAAAGAGCAGAGAATAACCAGCTTTGCAGTTCTACTTCTGTTCATCTGCCTTTGCCCAGCACTTTAATTATATCATTGTCTTTCCTCTTAACCCAACTAGAGCCTAGGTGAGATCAACATCCATGGACATTTGGTTTGTTTCTGCTATCTACCCGCAGGACTAGGCCTTGGAGGCACTGCTGCCATAGGTACCTATGCATTTTGCTATCACAATAGGGTGACCAGACAGCAAGTGTGAAAAATCAGGACGGAGTGGGAGATAATAGGAGCCTATATAAGAAAAAGACCCAAAAATTGGAACAGTCCCTATAAAATTGGGATATCTGGTCACCCTATATCACAGATAAGTGCAGTATTGAGAGTGAATTCCTGCCTCTGTTCCCCAGACAGGAAGGGAAAGTACAGAGTAGGCCAGGCCTGCTCACCTGGAAGATGGAGTATTGCCTCTTTTCCTTGGAAGATGCTCAACACTCACTGCTCCTGTTGACTTCCTTGGGAACTGACCATGCGTGGCACACTGGAGGATTGGGGTCTTTATAAGCTAGCCCTTAGCAGGGAATACAAATGATCTGCAAGCCCCACACACAATAGATCCCTGTAGGTATTCATAGAATCATAGAAGATTAGGGTTGAAAGAGACCTCAGGAGGTCATCTAGTCCAACCCCCTGCTCAAAGCAGGACCAATCCCCAACGAAATCATCCCAGCCAGGGCTTTGTCAAGCCAGGCCTTAAAAACCTCTAAGGAAGGAGATTCCACTACCTCCCTAGGTAACCCATTCCAGTGCTTCACCACCCTCCTAGTGAAATAGTTTTTCCTAATATCCAACCTAGGCCTCCCCCACTGCACTTGAGACCCTTGCTCCTTGTTCTGTCATCTGCCACCACTGAGAACAGTGGAGGTCCATTCTTTTTGGAACCCCACTTCAGGTAGTTGAAGGCTGTTATCAAATCCCCCCTCACTTTTCTCTTCTGCAGACTAAACAAGCCCAGTTTCCTCAGCCTCTCCTCATAAGTCATGTGCTCCAACCCCCTAATCATTTTTGTTGCCCTTCATTGGACTCTCTCCAATTTGTCCACATCCTTTCTGTAGTGGAGGGCCCAAAAATGGACGCAATATTCCAGGTGTGTCCTCAGCAGTGCTGAATAGAGAGGAATAATCACTTCTCTCGATCTGCTGGCAATGTTCCTACTAATGCAGCCAAATATGCTGTTAGACTTCTTGGCATCAAGGGCACACCGTTGACTCATATCCAGCTTCTCATCCACTGTAATCCCCAAGTCCTTTTCTGCAAAACTGTAGCGGTGTATGGGATTCTTCTGTCCGAAGTGCAGGACTCTGCACTTGTCCTTGTTGAACCTCATCAGATTTCTTTTGTCCCAATCCTCCAATTTGTCTAGGTCCCTCTGGACCTTATCTCTACCTTCCTGCATATCTACCTCTCCTCACAGCTTAGTGTCATCCACGAACTTGCTGAGGGTGTGATCCATCCCATCATCCAGAACATTAATTAAGATGTTGAACAAAATTAGCCCCAGGACCAGCCCCTGGGGCACTCCACTTGATACCAGCTGCCAACTAGACATCAAGCCATTGATCACTACCCACAGAGCCTGATGATTTAGCCAGCTTTCCATCTACCTTATAGTCCATTCACACAGCCAATACTTCTTTAACTTGCTGGCAAGAATATTGTGGTAGACGGTATCAAAAGCTTTGCTAAAGTTAAGGTATATCACGTGCACTGCTTTCCCCATATCCACAGAGACAGTTATCTCATCATTTTTTTTTTGGAGGAGAATCTTGGTATTTTATTTCATATATTATTTTATATCATATCTGGTTACCCAGGCAACAAAGGATTTCAAGAAAAACATTTTATAGTTGCTAGAGCAGGCAAAATACATTATATTTAAAAAATAGAAGGCAATCAGACTGGTCAGGCATGACTTGCCCTTGGTGAATCCATGTGGACTGTTCCTGATCACCTTCTTCTCCTCTAAATGCTTCAAAATGGATTCTTTGAAGACCTGCTTCATGATTTTTCTGGGGACTGAGGTGAGGCTGACTGGTCTGTAGTTCCCCAGATTCTCCTTCTTCCCTTTTTTAAAGATAGCCACTATATTAGCCTTTTTCCAATCGTCTGGGACCTCCCCCGACTGCCACAATTTTTCAAAGATAATGGCCAGTGGCTCTGCAATCACATCAGCCAACTCCCTCAGCACCTTCAGACGCATTAGATCCTGCTGCATATGATGCTGGAATCAGTCAGGGGAGCACCTGCATCTGAGCAAGCTTGCCAAAAACTGTGTAAAGTGACATGACGCTAACATAGTTTGTCCTGGCCTGCATTAACCATTCAGGTATGTCTGCACTCGAAGCTAGGGGTTTGAGTCCCAGCTTCAGGAGACGAGTGAGAGTACTAACAGGAAAAGTATAGGTGTAGTAGCATGGGCAGCAGTGAGCGAGTCCTGGGCTAGCTGCTCTGCATGCAAACCCACCCAGGCCCCATAGATAGATGCTCAGGGCAGCTGTTGCTTGCTGCTGCCTGTACACTACTATATTTAGCAGACTAATGTGTGTGCATACTAGAGCTGGGAATCACACCCACAGCTGCAAGTGTAGACATTCCCCTAGTCTGTGTTCAGCAAGGTGGCAGATAACTAGATTGCTGACAACTGAGCTGAGATACATTTCTCTTCCAGGCCTAAAGTACAAGACATTGTGGGTATGTTTACATTGCAGCTGGGAGGTGTGATTGCTAATGCAGGTAGACAGACTTGTGCTAGCTCAGCTTGAGTGAACATGCTAAAAATAACCATGTGGACGTTCCAGTATTGGTGGCAACTCAGGTTAACCATCTGAGCTTGGGCCCAGGAGGTTGGGCCGATTTGGACTTGGGCATCTCGCTATTTTTAGCGTGCTGGCTCAAGCTGAGCTTGCATGAGTCTGCCCACCCATGCTGGGAATCACATCTCCCACCTGCAGCGTAGACATACCAGTGTTACCATCTCTTTAAGCAGCATCTTACATTAAAATAGCTGTTCAATATCTTTCAAATACATTAATTAAACTCAGCTTTGGGGAGATCTTGCTTTTTTTTTTCTATTTTTTTAAATGTTATAAACAGTTTTATCCCCTAGATGAATCCAAAGTTTCATGTTTTACATGATCTTTGGGGAAAGCCAAATGTTCTCTTTATGGCTATCCAAAAATGTTTATTTGTAGAGTGTGTTCCTTGCTTTCCAGTGCAGAACACACATTTAATTTCACAGTCCCATCTGACGATGTGTCCATTTGCAGAACTTTCCTGAGGAGGAGGGATTCAGTGTAAGGCCACGTCTACACTACGGGATAATATCGAATTAGCTAAAATCGGTTTTATAAAACTGATATTATAAATTCGATTTCATGCGGCCACACTAGGCACAGTAATTCGGCTTCCCGTCCGCTTGTCACCGCCTGGTGTATCCTGGAGATTTTTTTGCAAACGCTTGGCAATTTCTTGTTCTGTAACGGAGCTCTGATATGAACAATTTGTCTCCCCATACAGCGATCAAGATCCAGTATCTCCCGTACGGTCCATGCTGGAGCTCTTTTTGGATTGTAACTGCTATCGCCACCCGTGCTGAT
>NC_133772.1:9920829-10070365 GCF_003597395.2 Chelonoidis abingdonii
ATCAGAGCTCCACGCTGGGCAAACAGGAAATGTAATTCAAAAGTTCGCGGGGCTTTTCCTGTTTACCTGCCCGCTGCATCCGAGTTCAGATTGCTGTCCAGAACAGTCAGTGGTGCACTGTGGGATACCGCCCGGAGGCCAATAACGTCGATTTCCGTCCACACTAACCATAATCCGATATGTTAATATTAAATTTAGCTCTACTCCTCTCGTCGGGGAGGAGTACGGAAATCAATTTAAAGAGCCCTTTATATTGATATAAAGGGCGTTGTAGTGTGGACGGGTACAGCGTTAAATCGATTTAACGCTCTTTAAATCGATTTAAACGCGTAGTGTAGACCAGGCCTAAGTAAGATCTCAGTGGACCTTTCTGCAGGACGGTGACAGAAGAAGTGATATTTATGATTCCTTGCTCATGATCTTACAGTTGTGACATTGAATGAGGGAATGTAATCTGGTAGAGAGGGGACTTGGAAGCAGGACTCCTGGGTTCCACCTTTGCTGCTGATTCACTGTATAAGCTTGGGTGGGTCTACTGCTGCTTCCCCATCGACTCTGCCTGCGCCTCGTGCCGAGCTGGAGTACAGGAGTCGATGGGAGAGTGCTCAGGGATCAATTTATCACATCTAGTTTAGATCCGGCTGGTAGCGAAGACATACCCTTAGGCTCTGATTCAGCAAAGTACTTAAGCACATATGTAACTTTAAACATGGGAGTAGTCCCATTTGCTTCAACAGTACATAAGTATCTGGCTGAATCAGAGACATATTTCCATATTTTCTTCTTCTGTATTTGTATAACGGTGATAACAACACTTCAGCCCCTCACTTGGGTGCTCTGCAATGTGCTTTGAAGTATTTGGGTGAGCTGGTGCTATAGAGATGTACTAAGTATTATCATAGCCATGGGTTGTATTTCATGTTTACAAGGGGTGGGAGCCAACAAATATAACAGGGAAGAGTTTGGAATCATCAGCAACACACACACACAACAGCACACTGCAGCCCTCTCTTTTCCGTGAAGTGCACTCGGTTGAGGATAGAAAGATATCTTGAGTAGGAGGAACTGAGGATATATTTGGCAAAGCTAGAAAGGCTGATTGTGGTTTAATTAAAGCTTAGGAGTGAAATGAAATTAAAAGCATCAGCAGAGCCAAGTAAGGCAAAATGGTGTCCTCATAGCCAGCTGCAGTGCATTCTGGGAAGCTTACTGACCCTGACCTTCCCACCTGCAGGTTTCTACGCGTCTGAGGGGTGGCAAGGATGTTATGGTTCAGGCACTGTACTACAGCTCAGAAAAAGAGCGTTCGGTCCCCACTTCTGCTACAGATTTTCTGCAAGTCTCTTAGGCCCTGATGCAGCAAGGTATTTAAGCACATGAGTATTCACACTGAAGTTTTGCGTGTGCTTAAATGCATGGAAGAATTGGAGCCTTAATCTCTGTGTTTTGATTCCTTGTTTGTAAAATGGGGATAATAATTCTGCCTTTCCCCCGCACATCGTCTATGTTGTCCAGACTGTAAACTCTTTGAGGCAGGGATTGTCTCTTTCTAGATATTCCTACAATGGGGGCCCAATCTTACGGCGATGTCTAGGCACTGCCATAATCCACACAGATAGCTAACGATACATTATTCAAATCAAGGATGGCATAAGTGCCTCTGAAGCCAAGGCATGTCACTGTCTTTGGGTTTCCATCAACAGACGAGAGGGCCTGTGGATAACTGATGAATGTCAGAAGAATGTTACAGGTTTGTAAGTAATTTTCACCTGTTTTATATACCTCTCAGAACATTTCTCCTCAGTTCCTCCTGGATCCATGCCAGTGATGGAAACATGTAGGATTCATAGTTTTGATGCTACGCCTTAAAACTACACTACCTCAGTGGAGTAGCTACTGCTCAGGGATTTTTCTAATGAGAATTGAAGCCTTTCATTTTGTGTGTGCTGGTTCCAGTCTAGCCCATATTACCAGAGAGTGAAAAATGTCTTGGGTAAATCTTGCTAGAAAATGATGGCTATTTGGTGGTGTGGGTGGAAAAACAGGATGGATCTCAATCCACTTCCTAATGGACAAGTAGCTAAATCATATAGAGTCTATATAATATTAGTAAATCAGATCTTTAAGCTCTTGAACATACTTTCACCTAAACTTAAATCAACATCCCCAGCTCTTACTTTCCCAGGCTTTGCTACTTTTATTTTCTTAAAGACTCGGTTTTGGAGACTTGGCCATGCTGTGTTCTCGTCTTATATTATCTGACATTTCATTGATGCTTTCTGACCTTAAGATGAGGATTAGTTTTTTAATCAGCAAATTATGATCTCTGTTGACTCACCTCTTCAGTAAATGTCACAAGCAGAGATTTCCCATCCTTGGTTGATTAAGGTAGGGTTAATGGTGTTTATCTGTTAATTCATTTACGGGGACGACAGCATCCTCATAGATTCACCTGCTTAAAAAAATGAAATTATTCACAACAGTTACCAAAGTTTGACATTCAAAGGTTCCCTGCCTGGCCTGTCAGCCTAGCAAAGACTCATTGATTGATTGGGATTTGCACAGATTTTAAGGTCAGAAGGGACTGTTAGATCAGCTAGTTTTTCATCCAGCACAAAACAGGCCAGAGATTTCACACAGCTACCCCCATATTGAGCTCAATTGGAAAGGCATTTCCTGTGGTATGGGGAACACAGGTTGATATCTAGCTGTCTGAAGATAATGGCAATATTACCATTGATCTGAATGGAGCCAGGATTTCCCCCCTGGGGAGTTTTGACATGGAATATGATCCTGGTTCTTTTTTTGGGTAATGTTTAGTAGATAAACAGAGTCTGGTTTCACTGGTCCATGGAGAAGGCCTGTTCCATGTGGGACAGAAATTCTGGATGTCACGTTTGAGAGGTCTCTATCTGTGTGGAATTGAGGCTGGCTTGACCTATGCTCCTCAGTATAATTCAATGTCTGGGAAGCAGGCTGAGCATTTTAAAGCAATGTTCCAACAAGAAGCCAGTATGACTGTAACCCAAGCAAAGAGGTCCAAGTGGAATTCAGAGTTTGCACAAGGTCTGTGCCCCACATAAGTCACACAGGGCCTTATTTTACAGTGTAAGCAGGCGTTTAGCTCACCCACTGCAGAAGAGGAATTTCACCTGGGGTGAAAGAAAAATGTAAAAACCATCACAGAAATGATTCATTGCTGATTATTCCTGGGGGTTTAGGAGATTTGTTACATGTTCATGGGGGCTAGGAGAGTTCTTTGATGTCACTTTTTTTGACAGTTTGAGAATATTATTTTCATCTGTGTTTTTAAGCTTTATTGCTAATGTGGCCAGGCAGTCTGTGCTCGACACACTGCATGAATACTGGAAAATACAATTATATAGAAAATGGATGAGGCTCAGAAGCATATGTAGCAAATTTTAGCCAAAACCACATTTTTACAGCTAGGTTATAAACCTCAGAGGGAGAAAATGTTTCAACAGCATTCCCAGTGCAATCCCCTCTACGACATGTGAGATGGAAGTTGCAGCTGACTCAGAGCAGTGGACACAAGCAGACACATTGTACTTGAAGGGCTGTGCCGGTGACATGAGCAGAGTGGTGCTATGTTAACAGGCGTGCAGTGCCCTCCTGATGGGAAGCTTCTTACTTTGATACAGTGTGCCCTATAAATTATGGGTGAAAGAATTGTCCAGCACCACTTGAGAACCAGCCAACACTGACAATGAATGCAGAGACCTGGCAAGAACTGCCAAGCTGTACTGCTGTGAGGTGAGGCAATAGGCAAGGGAGCTGATGGGCCGACTGGAGCTTGGCAAAAGGACTAAACATAGCCAGACCAAAACAAAATGGAAGACAGCGTGGTCCAGTGAGTAGGGCACTGGGCAGGGATGAGAAGACCTGGGCTCTATTCTCAATTCTGCCAAGAAGGGGTTGCAAGCACTTTGGAGGACTGGATTAGAATTCAGAATGACTGTGACAAATTGGAGAATTTGTCTGAAATCTAAAGATGAAAGTCAGTAAAGACAAGTACCACACTTAGGAACAAAACCACAAATGCACAATGACAGAATGGGGAATAACTGGCGTGGTGGCTGTACTTCTGAAAAAGATCTGGGGGTTACTGTGGATCACAAACTGGCTAAGGGCCACCAATGTGATGCAGTTGCCAAAAAGGCTAATATCATTCTGGTTGTATTATAGGAGTGCTATATGTAAGACATGGGACATAACTGAACCACGCTACTTCACACTGACAAAGCTTCAGCTGGAGAACTGGTTCCAATTCTGGGTGCCATGCTTAGGAAAGATGTGGACATATTAGAGAGAGTCCGGAGGAGAACAACAGAAAATGATCAAAGCTTTAGAAAACCTGACCTGTGAGGAAATGTTAAAAACACTGGCATGTTTAGTCTTGAGAAAAGAAGGCTGAGGGGGGAACCTCATAACAGTCTTCAGATATGTTAAGGGCTCCTATAAAGAGGACAGTAATCAATTACTCTTCACATCCCCTGAAGGCAGGACAATAAGTAATGGACTAAATCTGAAGCAAGGGAGATTTAGGTGAGAGATTAGGAAAAACTTTCCAACTCTAAGGATAGTTAAGCTCTGGAACAGGCTTCCAAGGGTGGTTTGTGGAATCCCTGTCATGGCAAGTTTTTAAGAACAGGTTGGACAAATACCTGTCAGGGATGGTCTTGGTTTACTTGGTCCTGCCTCAGCAAATGGGGGCAGACTGGATGATGTCTTGAGGTCCCTTCCAGCTCTACATTTCTATGATTCTCGGATTCTGTAAATCATGAAACTCACTGCAACTGGCAATTGAATGGCTGTCAGTCTGCGTCACTTCCTCCCTGCCTGCAGCTCCAACACCACACAGATAAATGGAGCGGCTCCTCTGAATCTACATCTGTGAGCACAGATCACACTCACACAGGATAAGGGGTGGGTGTGTGTCACTGTTTCCTTACTGATGCTCCCTAAATGGAGTTTCTTTCAGCCAAATGTGTATTTCAAGCTGGCAGGATAAGCATGCATTCAGTGAATTCAGGGCACTGGGGTGTCTGGCCAGCACTTCGTGGTCACACCAGGTGTCTGCCTTAGGGATCCAAGAAACGCATTCAGTCCAGAATATTTGTTCCTTGAGGTGTTATGAGGGTGCATGGTAAAACTGCAGGAAACTTTCATCAGCTCACTCTGAAAAGCACTGCAAAATTTTAGCATTTAGGCCTTTGCTGTGGCCGGTGCTACAGTTTCTGAATGTTACGTGATAGGTCAATCAGTAGGAACAATTAATGCACCACTTATTTTCAGGCAATGGAAACTGGAAATGTGTTTAATGTGATTCTGCTGTTCCAATCCCTTTAAGCAATCTGTTCATTAAAGGAGGGGCAGCCTAAGCTAGCGTCAGTCACACAACTGCCCAGGACAATGCCTCTGTGTGCAAGCTGCACAAAGTTGCTGGCCACCGTTGCTGCTGCTCTTTTGTGCTGGGGAAATGGACAAGGAATCTAGAATGTAAACTGCTGAGGTTGGAGCTGGACCTGAGCCAAATGCTGACTCTGCATTCATACCCAGATGTGATTTCTGACCTGAATGTACAGGTTGGGCTCAAAGCAGTAATAGATCCCAGGGGCTAACAGCCTGATCAAATCTGGGTTTCGAATCCACAAATCCAGTAATGTTTGGATCTCGGATCCAGATTCTGCTCTCCTTTACACCAGTATAAATCTACTGACTCCAACGTCGTTACTCCAGATTTACACTGGTGTTTGTGAAAGCGGAACCTAGCTCAAGAAGTTTGGATCTGGATTTCTGATTCAGGCACATCATTAATTTTGCTTTCCTCATGAGCATGAGGCTGTGTCCCTTGGTTGTGTCCTGTGTCATTATTCACCTTAGCAAGTACCAAAGGACACTGGCCCAGAAAGGAGAATTCAAGACTTCACAAGCCATGACCTAGCACGTCTCCCCTTGGAGAAGTGCAGGTAGGACAAGCCAAAGGCCAAATAGGAGAGATTTACCTATTCTCCTCTCCCTATTAATCTGCTGTACCAGAGGTGAGAGGAAGGTGAGAGTGGGTGTGGGCCGGGGATGCTGTAGAGGGCTGGATGACGCTCAAAATGTTTTTAAACTGTGTTAGGGTTCCTTCCCCTCTCTGAACTTTAGGGTACAGATGTGGGGACCCGCATGAAAGACCCTGTGATGTTATTGATATAATCTGGGACCATACAGAACATGGTTGCAACCAAGGTCCTGTAGTGGAACCAAATCTTATGTAAAAGGAAGTCATATAAGGTGTCTAAGACCACGTTATGGATTGCTGCTTATGATTATGCTGTCTATATGTATGTACCATTTTGTAGTTGAAGTTATGAATATTGGCTCTATTCTGTCTGTATTTCAAACTTGTGCTATGCTTCTGGGTGACACCTCAGACAAGTTGGTGTTAGCTCTACCTAGCCTGCTTGATGGCCCGTTAAGGACCGTCAGCTATACAACTGACCCATTGAGAGAAGGCAAATACGCCTTGTACTCAGCAAAGTATGCAGGAACTTGCCTATGTGACTCCAGACTCCATTTTGCTGTAATTTTCCACAGTAAGAACACACCTGGAAAAAGACTATAAAAGGCTGATGCCTCATCTCCATCTTGTCTTCAATCTTGCTTCTTACCTCTGGAGGGACTTTGCTACAAACTGAAGCCTGAACAAAGGACTGAATGACCCATCCCAGCTGGGAATGTACTCTAGAGACCTGATTTGAACCTGCAGTTTACTCTATCACTGCTACATACTTGAACTAAGAACTTTGCCATTACTGTATGTAATTGATTCCATTTAACCAATTCTAACTCTCATCTCTATCTTTTTCCTTTTATGAATAAACCTTTAGATTTTAGATTCTAAAGGATTGGCAACAGTGTGATCTGTGGGTAAGATCTGATTTGTATATTGACCTGGGTCTGGGGCTTGATTCTTTGGGATCGAGAGAACCTTTTTTCCTTTATTGGGGTGTTGATTTTCATGACCATTCATCCCCAGGACCGAAGTAGGCACTGGTGGTGATACCGGAACTGGAAGTTGTCTATAGGCGAAATGGCTTGTGTGACTTCGTGGGTTAGCCAGTAGGGTATCAGCATCCTTTATGGATTTATGGTGCCCTAGGTCGAGATTATTAACTGGTTTGCCCCTGTGCCTGTCTTGTCTTAGAAAACTGCAAACTAAAGCTTACGCTATTTGTAAACTTGCACAGAGCATGTTACTAAAACCAGTTTAACTTAATTAAGCACAGCTGTAATGCTGATGAACGTAGCACTTAAAAAGGCTATTATATGAAAGAATAAGATTCTGAAATTTCGACAGAATGATTGGAATAAGTAGAATTTTTTTAATATTTGTCTAACATTTTGATTGCATGAAATGACGTGTATTGGAAGACGTATACAGGATTCAGTCTTTTAATTAAAAGCAATCTGTTCCTGGTTTTCTTTTTTGCTGCATATCAGTACTAATTTCGATCATATGCAAAGACCAAAGTGAATGGCTGTTTGGACGTAAGATTAGTGCAAGACCAGTCAATGATGGTTCCTAGACCATTGTTAGAGCGAGATAGCTTTTACATGAGTCTTTTAGTTTTGAGAAGCTTCGTTCTCCTGATGCTTGACTGTTATATAAGAATTCGATCAGTAGAATATGAAGTGGCAGTTCTGTATGAATAAAGCTGCTACCAATGTCCATCATTGAATTTTGCATGTGTCAACAACTCAGTTCTTCATACAGTTCAGCTCCTTTAATCAAAATGATCACTCTGCTTCAGGGAGGCGTCTCTTAGGTGCGGATCCACCAAGTGTGGTGCCGCGTGCACCATTGGTCCATAGGGGCTTCTCGGGAGCGCATACTGGCGGCGAGGACGAGATCTGCCAAAATGTCAATGAAATTCAGGCGGCATTTTTGGACCAGTTCGCCTACTGGATGACACTGCTTGCCACCGAATTTCTAGAGCATTTTCAGCGCGAGGGATGCTCGTCCGCCACCAAGGTTGGGGGCCACTGCTTCTAGGTTACTTGCACTTGTCATATAGCTGCTCTTTGACTCTTCCCTATTTCATGATTTGTCCTCACAGCCTGCCTGTTGCCAAGCTGAGTGAATGGAACCCCAAGCTGACAGAGGGTTGAGTGGCTCAGCCGAGGTCTGCAGGCCGATGGCCTGCTCAGCCCTGCTGCCGCCTGGGGTTCCTGGGGTCTCAGCAGCCAGCAGCGGGGCTGTAGTGGGGGCTGGGCGTGGACCCGAGTGGCAATGGGTCGCAGCAGCCGGAATCCAGAGCAGCGGTGGGCTGGAGCATTCATGTCCCCCACCACCTGGTGTCAATCAAAAATCAGAGCTCGCCTTGGCCACCTTTGGCACGGGCAACAGTCGTGCCGTAGGTTCCGACCCCTGCTCTATACACTAGTAATGAGAGATGAGCGATATTACTAGTTGTTGGAGGCTTCTATTTAGCTGAGAACAGGCTATAGGAAAGTTCAGTCAACATATTTTTGTCTTCTTGATGAAACGGCCCTCACCTTCCCCAGTACCAAACTTGTCACACAATAATTGTCAAACAGCTCTAATTTTCTGTTTTTGGCTAAGTATTGCATTATTTTTAAAAACAAAATAGTTATATATGAAACTGAATTCGAGGATTCTTACAAGCCATTTTTGCGAACACAATTTGCTCAAGTGACAATCAAGGCAACACTGTACTGCTTTATTACTTGGGCTTACCCCCCAGGCCTTGCTGGTTCAACATGCATAGCAGTAGAGGAGGATGATAGGTGGAAAACCTCAGGACCCCAAATCCACATCTGGGTGCAGAGTTGGCACCAGCAGGGCAGCAAAACACTAGGTCCGATCACACGCCGACTGGGACCACCACCAGCCAGCCCACCCTGGACCTATGGTTTGAAGTTCAGCACAGAATCTGATCTCAGGGACGGGGCACCCAGGAGCCACAGCAGCTCATCCTGCCACTATGCAGCTCCGCCCTTGGATGAGATGGATCACTGCCATTTCTGGGGGAGAGATGCGCTCCCCAGCTAGGTGTGGACCAGATCCAGATGGTCCATGATTTATAGGCCAGTCCGATATTTGGGCTTTAGTCTATAATAGGCCCAATTACCCCGACTTAGGGTAGGCCAGATATGCAGTTTGAAAAATCAGGCGGAGGAGGTGGGGGGCATAAGAAGCCTATACTGAACAATATCCCAAAATTTGGGATATGTCCTATAAAGTGCGGACATCCTGCTCACCCTCACGCCAGACCCCTCTGTCCTGATTTCTTCCACATGCATTGGGCTATCCCACGCCCAGCCGATTGTGTGACCATTCCAGTCCTGGCTGACCTGCGAGGAAGTGGAGTTACTTGATTCACTGTCATTCTCAGCCAGTTAGGCGCCAGCCTCACCTTCTCCCCGCACCTCACCCAACACACCGTCTGACAATGCCCTCACGCCGGGGAAAGAGTCACACTCACAAGGTGAGCAATAAGGCGGCAGGTGTGGTATAATTTTTTGTTGTTTGTGGCCCAAATCATGTGGTTTGTTACCTTCCCCCCACCCTCTCCTCCGCTGTCTCGCCTTAAGCCGATATAAATGAAGCTAACATATACTGGTCTCAGGCCCACAAGCTTACAGAGGTCAATTAAACAGTTGAAGTCAGAAGCAGCACTTGCACTGCTTCTCTCAGATAATGTGTTTATTTATTTTTGTATGCACTTGTTATGATTTAAAAGTTGGGATTTCTTAAGATGTTTTCTGTAATTACTGTGTGGGTGCCTCTAGTTTCCCAGCAAGTGTTCAATTTGAAGTGCTGGGACAAAGATGATCAGAAAGAGTCCCAAGAAGAGACACAAAGCTAGAGGGAGTTCAGTTTGGAGTCTGGCTGGGGAAATGGGGGAGGCCCAGATCTTGGGTTCTAGGTCCCCATTCTTTTCCAGATGGACCTGAGGAGGTTCTGTTTTTCTGTACCTACAAGCTTTGTTTTAGACTGTGAACTGTCTGTCTATATAAGACCTGTTTTCTGGTTGTGCTTGAGAGTCACATCTGACTGCAGTTTGGTGGTTGGCGGCAGGGACCTCTGCGTTCTTGCCCCCAGGATCCCTGGCACTGGGCCAGCTCGTGCAGAAGTCGCACAGTTGTGGTAAGGGATATGCCTGGAACTGCTCTGAGGGTCATGAACCCAGGGAACGTTGTACGGTCTTGCTCTGGGTAGAGCAGTCTGTTCAGAGAGAGGTAGGTCCCCAGGTCTGACTGGCGTGTTCTATGAGTAGTATGTCCAAAGTCTATATCTCAGCATCTGCCCTTCTCTACACATGGCACTTCCTGGGAAGATCCCAACGAGGGCAACTGACACTCACTCCATATGGCCTTTGTCTCTTTTCCAGGTATTTTAGTTGAAAGGCTCACCTGATCTGCTTTCTGTTTCTCCAGACTCTCAGTTGGCACCTGCACGGAGAGTGCCCAGGCTCATCAAGTTGCCCAGAGGCAGCGGTTTTTCGGCCATTCTCTGTTGCAGAGTGTGCTATCAACACTGGCACTCTCTAGGGCTGTACAACAATCACACCCTCTATTCCCACCATTAGATCCTTGCATGCAAATGCATAGGGAAACTGAGGCACCCACACCAGTAAGTCAGGAGAAATACATTAAGTAATATTACCACTATTTGTAACACTATAGACTCATCACTTCTAAAGGTGTAAAAATAAGTCAAGTTTATTGTAGCTTGAAAACAATAATACCTCGCAAACTGACACCAAATTTAAGTTGCACATTTTTCCCTCAAGTCGAGGGCTCATGGATGGGCTGAGGGATGAGGGGATTCACACTGCAGCAGGGTGCTAGGGTGTGTGTTTTGGCTGTGGGGCGCCAGGCTCTGGGGGTGCTAGGGCTGGGATAAGAACTTGGGATTGCAGACGAGCTGCCCCAGGGTTTATGTTGCCTAGAGAGACTCTCCCCCCTTCTCTTACTTGGCATGATAGCAGCTCCAGGGGAGAGGGACCCTCCTCTGCCTTCCCCTTTCGCCCCCCCACCATGGCACACTCACTCTGGAACCATGGTCGCACATGCTCCTAGGACTCTCTCAAGGTCAGAAAGCTCACCTCGCACTCCCCTGTATTGGATGCGGTACCAGGGCAGGGGTGCCAATCATGTGTGGCCTTCCCTCACCCCTGCTGCTGACAGGTGCTAGAGGCGGGGCATAAGAGAATAAGGAGAGCTCCCAGCATGTGTGCCCTACCTTTCCTCGCCATCCGTCTCTCCCGTCTTCCCCTCCCCGCGGTGCTCCTACCTGCCATGATTGCTGTTAGCCTTAGGCAAAAGTCAGCGCAACGACAATGGGAGAAGACAAGCTGTTTTCTTTCAAGGCAGGAGCTCCGAGAGAGGGGGCAGTGGAGAAACCCAGCCTCAATATTGGTGGAGCAACCATGTACCCCAGCTTGATATCTAGGTTGCCTGGCACTGGCAAATCAGCCAGATAAGCTTCCACCCCTGCAGGTGAGTTCCTTCTCCCAGCCCTTCCCAGCACCCAATCACCTCTCTCAGACTGTGCTGCATTCAGCTCTCTCTAGGACCCAGCAGCCTTGCTCTTACATGTTCCACTGCTTCCCGTCTGGTGCCCCCAGACCTTTTGGTGCCCTAGGCGGCTGCCTATTTTGCCTATGGCTAAGGATGGCCCTGAGTGGGGTGAGATCAAAGTCCTCTTTGTCTGGCTGGTTTGGTTTGCCTTAGAGGTGGAAAAACCCAAGCCTTGGGCTGTAACTGCTCTGTTTTAAGCGATTTGTCCTGAATTGGCACTCTCAGTTGGGTCTTGCCAGAACTGCATCGTCACAGAACCCCTAAGCTTATTTACCAGCTTGGGTTAACAGTAAGCTGCCACCACCAAGCGGGTTCCAAATCTTAGGAGAGAGCCACTTGGAACTTTGCCTTTCCCCAAATATTTCCCAAGTCCCTAACCCATCCTTTCCTGGGCAGATTTGAGACTAATTCCTCCCCCTACAAGTCCTTACACCCCTTTTCCTGGGTAAGCTTGAGAGTATACCCTCACCAATTAGTGCTGGTGAACAGAGATCCAAAACCCTTGGATCTTAAAACAATGAAAAATTAATTAGGTTCTTAAAAGAAGAATTTTATTAGAAGAAAAGGTAAAGTTTATCTCTGTAAAATCAGGATGGAAATAACTTTACAGGGTAATCAGATTCAAAGAGCCCAGAGGAACCCCCTTTAGCCTTAGGTTCAAAGTTACAGCAAACAGAGGTAAACCCTCTAGCAAAAGAAACATTTATGAGTTGAGAAAACAAAGATAAAATTAACACACCTTGCCTGGCTATTACTTACAAGTTTGAAATATGAGAGACTTGTGCAGAAAGATTTGGAGAACATGGATTGATGTCCAGTCCCTCTGAGTCCCAAGAGTGAACACTCCCCAAAAAACAAAGAGTACAAACGAAAGCATCCCCCACCCCCCCACAAGATTTGAAAGTATCTTGTCCCTTTATTGGTCCTTTGGGTCAGGTCTCAGCCAGGTAACCTGAGCTTCTTAACCCTTAGTAAAGGATTTTAGTGTCTCTGGCCAGGAGAGATTTTATAGAATTGCATACAGAAGGGTTGTTACCCTTCCCTTTATAGTTATGACAGGCTGGATGCACCAAATGCACATTTCTCTGTGCAGACAAACCTTGACTTACTGAAACACGTAATGGTTAGACAATGCAGTCTAATATTTTAGCTGAGACAGGCGGAGAGACACAATGAGCCCCATTCTCTGTTGTCCCATGTGATCACTTACACCAGTGCAGAGTGGTGTGAAATGTGACCATGCTGATCTGCAGTCAGGAACTGGCCCAGTATTGAATGTGCGAGTGTGTTCATGTCACTTCCTGTTTGCTGGGGGATTGGCTGGTTCAGCTCTAAAGACCCTAAACACTTGCCACACTGAGTCTCTCTAGGTAGTGTTTTACTGGGGCACAAATGGTGAGATCCTTTTCCTACCCCTTTGCACCAGGCTGCAGCACAAAGAGAACATGGCTTTTTGCATCTGGGGTCTCCACCACCCTTCCAAAGGCCCTGCACCCCAGCATCAGTTCCTACAAATGGCATGCTTTAGAGCACCCTAGAGGCTCACATCCTATGCCACAGAACAGTTCTGCCTCCATCAGTCTCCAGGATTCGGGGAACAGGGAAAAGTAGTTGAAAACAATCATCCCATTTCCTCAACCTTGGTTCCTGCATAAAGCAGATCTCAGACAGGACCAAGAATCTCAACCATAAGTTTGAATTTGCCCCTAAAAGATGCAAGGTTGGGGTTAGATACTTCTGTTTTTTTAAATACATATTTTCATAATAGTTATGGAGGATGAATGGGGGAAGTCCTGCCTCTTGGGCTGTGCTGGAGATTTGCTGTTGGTTTTGTCTGAGTTGTATTGTTATTTTAAATAATGACTGCCTTTTTATATATATTGTTAGGAATTTGGAAGAAAGAAAGTAAAGTCATAACACAAGCCTAAAATGCTAAAGGAAAAAGTATTAAAATCAATAAAAAAAGAATCATTAGGATCTATTAACCTCAAAGATGTTAAGTGTTGTCTCTGCCCAAGCTTTTGATATTTTGGCCATAATCTCTAAATCTGTTCAGAAGAGTATTTCTGAGATCATCTGTAGAAGCAATTCAGCTCACAGGCAGAATCCCCAGCTAACAAAGATTCAGTTCAGCCCATGCTTTAATTTATAATATTCCTTGTAGAGTGATGAACTCATAGCATAAAGCAAGGCGATTTCTTCTCGTAATCTCATTTGGGCCAAAAATGACAAATGCAGCTGCTAATCTAATTGTGTATTGAATTGCCTTTCTGCAGCGCTGGCCCAGAAATCAATGCACGGGAATGTGCTCACTGCATGTGTCCAGAGTTATATACACCCAAAAATAAACCTGTGTCTCCTTTTAGTCAATTGCAAAGCAGTGCAAGAGGATCATAAAGGCTGCTCACCAGTAGGCCATTCGGCTGAAATGGATGTAATTCAAAATGGGAATGTTTCTGTTTCAATAAAAGCTGAAATAAAAGGTCATGCATTGGTTGCTGGGGGCTAGAGGGGAGTGTTAACAGAAGCACTGTGCATCGGAGCAGGCGTGGGGCTTGCATGGGGGAAAACACTTGAATAAGTAGATCGAAAATGATTCAAGGAGTGAGACACAGTAAAAAGAACTAGGAGGCTCAGAGTCACTTCCAGAAGGGTGAGTTTTTCAAAGGCACATATGGGGCCTGGGTGTCCAGTTCACAGTGAACGCCAGTGGGAGTTGGGCAAATAACTCTGCGTGGCTCCTTTGAATGGTTAGCTCCTCCATAACAGAGCAGAGCCGGGGTCAATGTTGGCTCAGAAGGGACAGGGCTCCCTATTCAGAGCCTCGACAGCAGAGATCCTTTCCATGAATAATCTTGCTACGCTGAGGTTCCTATCCCTACCTCAGTCCATTCTCTCCAGGCTGCTGAGCCCCAAGGGGAAAAGGAGGCCCTCTCGGGCAAGTTTAGAGCTTCATTAATGGGTTCCAGCGGAAGCCACATCCAAACTATCTCAGCCAAAATGCAGTTCAGGAACCAGGTTTAAACATGTCATTTTAAATAGAGAAGTGGCCATTTGAGCTGGGCCAGGGAGCAGCTGGTTGGCCAGGCTTGTTGACTGAATGAGCATCTGGGTCTGTGCAGCTACTGCAGCACCAGAGCTTGACCCTGCAGGGGCTGCGGAGTGCTCATGGATCAGCAGTTATGTCACTTTACCTGTGCTTACAGACCCAGTGGCGCCTCCTGAAAACCCATTCAGTGGAAATGCCTCTAGGAGCAGGATGGCTCTGCTTTGCATGGCTGAGCAGGCTCCACTATTGTAACAAACCGCATCCCATGTGCCATGCTCAGCATGTAGGGCACAGCTTCCTTGGCCTGACTGGGACTGTCTGAAAGACACTCGGAACACCACTGGGGAACAAGGCAGGATTATCCCCATCAATGTAAGATGTCCCAAGCAGAGCTGGCAACTGAGGTCAGGAGGGAAGGAGGGCATCACACACACAAATCCATAGCCCCTGGCCTGGCAGGAAGCTGCCTGCCTGCTGATTGCAAAAGATGAAGCCAAAGCATAGGGGCACTTTCCAGGCAAATTGACTCTTGTTTTCCTATGTCCTTTCAAAGTGCTCATCACTGAGGAGTGATGATTTATGTGTTGTGAAGAGCGCTATCAAATCTAATGCTGGGCTGGCCTTGCAATAGCAGGAAAGCATATCCCCACACATTGGTTTCTTCTGTAAATCAAGTACCAAGCTGGAACTGCTGGGGTGTAACCCTAAAAGTCTGGAACGTTGTGTATGCTTCAGAACCTGTTTGCTGGGAGGCAGGAGATGTCTACTCTAAATTTATAAAGGGCTGGGAGACGGCTGCTTTCTAAGGGTACATGCATTACGCATGGACAGATATTTTGGGGAGTGGCCTTTGCTACAAAACTCCATCACTGATCTCAGGACCCGCTGAAGAAAATTACCTAGTTGTACAAAAGATGGGCAGACAGTTGATGCCTAGATCGAGGATCTAAATGATACCTCCTCAAGGACACATACTGCACATGCTGCTCACCTTCTGGTGAAACACTGCACTATCCCACGGGAAGTGAAGAAGGGAGAATGGTACTACTTAATCCAGGAGAACCACAAATGATAAGCAGTTTTTGATGTAAAATGGGAATGATATTTCCTTTCTCCCACCCTTTGTCTGTCCTGTCTACTTAGTCTATAGGCTCTTTGGGCATGGACTGTCTCTCATTATATGCATATACAGCACCTGGTGTTTAGACCTGATGTAATGAGCTATACAAAAAACCCTCTTTGCAATGCACAACATTCAACAAACCTTATCGGTCCTACAAAGCCCAGGAATTAGGCTAGATATTCCTAGCACCATCTGCTGGCACTTTATCTATTGGGCAATGACTGCCTAGGAAGGAGTACTGCCGGAAGGGATCTGGGGGTCAGAGTGGACCACAAGCTAAATATGAGTCAACAGAATAATGCTGTTGCAAAAAAAGCAAACATCATTCTGGGATGTATTAGTGTTGTAAGCAAGACATGAGAAGCAAGTCTTCCGCTCTACTCTGCGCCGATGAGGCCGCAGCTGGAGTATTGTGTCCAGTTCTGGGCGCCACATTTCAGGAAAGATGTGGACAAATTGGAGAGAGTCCAGAGAAGAGCGACAAAAATGATTAAAGGTTTAGAAAACATGACCTATGAGGGAAGATTGAAAAAATGGGGTTTGTTTAGTCTGGAAAAGAAAAGACTGAGTGGGGACATGAAAACAGTTTTCAAATACATAAAAGGTTGTTACAAAGAGGAGGGAGGTATATTGTTCTTGTTAACCTCTGAGGATAGGACAAGAAGCAATGGGCTTAAGTTGCAGCACAGGCGGTTTAGATTGGACATTAGGAAAAACTTCCTAACTCAGGGTAGTTAAACACTGGAATAAACTGCCTAGGGAAGTTGTGGAATCTCCATCATTGGAGCTTTTTAAGAGTAGTTTAGACAAACACCTCTCAGGGATGGTCTAGATAATACCTAGTCCTGCCTTGAGTGCAGGGGACTGGACTAGATGACCTCTAGAGCAGTGGTTCTCAAACCTTGTTCTGCCGCTTGTTCAGGGAAAGCCCCTGGCAGGTGGGGCCAGTTTGTTTATCTGCTGCATCTGCAGGTTCGGCCAATCGCGGCTCCCACTGGCCGCAGTTCGCTGCTCCAGGCCAATGGAAGCTGTGGGAAGCAATGGCCAGCACGTCCCTTGGCCCGCACTGCTTACTGCAGCCCCCATTGGCCTGGAGCAGCGAACCATGGCCAGTGGGAGCCACGATTGGCCGCACTTGCGGATGCGTCAGGTAAACAAACCCGCCCGACCTGCCAGGGGCTTTCCCTGAAGAAGCGGCTGCCCTAGTTTGAGAAGCACTGCACAGGTAGAGGTCCCTTCCAGTTCTTTGATTCTGTGATTTCTATGATTAACTATTTACATCCCTGCAGACAACTCTCATTCAGACAGCTCTCCTGTAACACCTAATATAACAGAGCGCTGATCTTATTTGTGGTGGGCTTGTTTTATAACCACAATAATAGCCAGCGTGGTGTTAATTTTGAATTGTGTATTTGACACAATCTGCAGTGTTTCAGTTAGTGATCCATCAGGGAACCATCTGGCTGAGGTAACTAGCCAACGCAGTATGAATTACAAATCGCAAACACAAGTTACAGAATCCACTCTCAGGAAATATTTCACAGTTCATTAAAAATGTGGTTTTTTGTGAGTATTAGCACCAGCAAAGCTTGGGAGTTACAAGTGTATAGAAAGCCGAAAGGAAAGGACCATAAAGATGGTTGAATCAAAAGATCCTTTCAAATTCTTGGAATATTAGTTGAAATGTTTCCTGCACTCTTTGTTCTTCACCATCTACCTCTTGGATGGAAACACTTTGTTTTTGACCTTGTTTCCCATTTAATTTGCAGGACATTTGTTTTATTATTGATTTGCCTGATGTCTTACTTATCTGCATTCCGTTCTGTGCCTTAACGTTGGTGAGAGGAGCTATACATATAAATCTTTCAATAATAATAAAGACGTTTCCTGTTGAGTCGGTAGTTCATCTAATGGACCTGCTTTTTCATACTGGCAGTGGGCCTATCTCTTCTGTGCGATATTTCACTCTGAGCTTGCCTTTTAAATGCACCTGTGTACCTACCCTGCCAGAATTGTTCTGAAGGAGGGCTGGGAATGGGATACAGAACAAGCTATCTGTCCTGGCACGTCTCTGGCCTTCCTCACCACAGCATCTGAGCAATTCATAGGCACCCCTGGCTTTATTCTCACTACAACCCTGCCAGTGGGATTATGCTCATTTTACAGAGGGGAAACAGAGGCCTAGCGAGACTAAGCTATTTAGGTACTGCTGTGCTCAGGGTCACAACACCTAGCTGATTTAGGAGTCTGAATCTTATTTTGAAAAGGGATTTAGTCCCCTAGGAATCTAAATTCTATTACTAGCCAATGGGACTAGATTCCTAACTGGCTACATCCCTTTAGAAAATTAGATTTAGGCTCCTAAATCAGTTAGGAATTGTGATGCTGGTCACAGCAACACCTGAATGCCTTTAAAAATCTGGGCCTAAGTGACTTGGGCAAGGTACCCAGGGAATTAAATATAAGCCCCTGAGTGCCAGTGCAGCACCCAATTCACTAGGCTAATCTGCTGACGCTTGCTAAAGGGAAATGGGACAGTGTCTCAGTCCATTTCTGAGTGAGCAGGTGACTACAGCACAGAAATCACTGTTGTGCTGGGAAAGCCAGCTGATGCCCAGGACTGAATGGGCCATGGAGACTGACAGTTTCACTCATCCTGGAGGGACCCCTCCAGTACAGAGCTGAGGTACATTGGCAGAGGGATGAATGTAAGTCACTGGTCCTTTGCAAGTTGCATTTGTTACATGGATAAAGAGAGGACGACAGTCTCCAGGGCTCTCAATCCAATGCCATTCAGCAGCAGTGAATCCATTTTTAAAAAAATCTAAAACCACCCCACTTTACAGCAGCTCTGCTATGCAGATTAGCTTCTTCTTGCCAAACAGTCCTGCCAAGCAGAAAAGAACCAGCAGAGCAGGCATTATTCAAAGAAACAAAAGAAGACAAAAAGATGATGATAATAAAAACTCTCAAAGTTCATGCTCAAAGGAAAAACACAGCTCTAAGGTTGCATCAGTTAATGTTGCTTAGAGCCCAGAACATCTGAGCCACATAAAATGCTGTCGAAAGAGAGACTGTTTGGTGAAGGACACTGTGGGTGTAAGGTTTAAGCATATATTTTGTGCAGATGTTTGCTGGGATTGCTGTCTGGGTTTGAGGGTCAAGCAGAGCTGCCAGACCCCACCGCAGAAGGGCAATGCAAAAATGTAGTTTCACATCACGAAAATAACTTGTTTCAGGTAGAAACCTAGTGTTAGAATGGGTTCCTGTCTGCATCCTGTATCACTTGCCATACCGGTATTGCCCTGGCCTCTTCTTTTGTCATTCAGTATTGGACCCATTCTACAACAATATGCATTACCTCACCTTTTGGGGGCAAAGCCAGACTTTTTGGCACCTGCTCCCCTATTTGGTGTAAACATTGCTTGTGCCAATCAGAGGCGAACACACACAGGTTTTGGGGTCTGTCCACTATGACACTTCTGTGATGTCATAGTGGGTATTTTAGGGGTTGCCCTGCCATGTGCAGGCAGAGAGAGGAAACGAGTCCGTGTATCCCGTGTATGCCGTAACCGAGCCTGATCACCTCGAAGCCTCTCTCTCAGCTCACGTGTTTCAAATAGAGCTTCTACGTTTGCCGGTCGTGATGTGTTGGTTTGTATATTTGTAAGTATCAGTTATTACTAAATGCTGCATTTTTTTTTTTGTAAATATTGTTAGTAGATATTTTAGGCATTGTGTGTTTTAGGTTTTGTTAACTCTATTAGCTAATCATAAGCTGCTCCCTTACCCTTGTAACTATCCCAATAAAATTTAAAATTGATTAATTTTAGTTGTGTGTGTGTGTGTGTCTGCAGTTTGCCTTCGTGACCCATACTCTCCTTGCATCTCTTACCTATATAGTCTGTTGCCACGTGCAGCCTGGTAAAATAACAGGCCTGCATTTTTCTTTTGCCCCTGCAAATACGTGGCAATCTACATGGCGTCACGAACAGGATGCAGGGGAGTTGGGCCATGCCGTGGCACGCTGCAGACCGCGCAGACAATGAAACTGAACAGTTCCAACATTTGCAGTTTCACCTTTTTACTAGCAAAAATTCGACTGAATCCAGTAATGGAATGGATCTGTTCCCTTGACTCGGGAAAAACTCAAAAAGGCTATACTGTACCATTAACCCTGGCAGATACAGGTTGCCTCCTTCGGTGCCACCCGAGCTTTAGGTGTCAGCCAGCCGATTGTTCCCTGCAGCCTCAGTGCACGGAGGCTGTGGAGAACCTCGGTGCTGCAGATCCCTCTCAGCTTTGGAGAGAATGTAGCCGCATTGTTAAAAAATCCGGAGGTACCGTTTCCAAATTGATTCCCCCACCTCGGGTAATACCTGCTAATCCGGCACGCAATATTATTATGCCAAATGATAAAAAAATTAAATTTAATTAAGAAAACCATAAAATTGCGACCCGATAAATATAAATCTGAGAATGTTTCTCAGAAGAAAATTCAAGTAAATGGTCAGGTGGAAGCCCTAACTGAGAAAGAAAAGGGTAAATTTGTAATGGTAATGAATTGTTGACTAGTACAGCTTGTAAAAGTGAACCTGAAATGGGTAACTGTGATTGCTGGAAGTAGCTCAGGTAGTGAAAAAAGCAGCAGCTTATCTGTGGGAGTGGCAATGTGCCTGGTAGGGAAAGTCTGAATGACCCTAGGCAGCCTGGTGAGCTTATGGCTGTGTCTAGTCAGCAGTTTGGAAAACAAGAATAGTGGAAGATGAGTGTCCCTATCCCTTACCTGTTTCCTATGTGGAAAATTGTAACAGTGAAGGAAATGTGCCTGTGTCTGTTAGGGGTATTGACTTGCCTATTATGGAGGAAGCTACCTCGGTCTCCAAGCAGTTGTCTGTAAACAGCCCTGTGTGCTGGGACAAGGGAAATGAAATCCCAAGTTGTGTGTCTGGTGAAGGAGAATGTGTTTCCAGCTTTTCTGTGTCTGTGGAGCAAACAGAAGGTGCCTTTCAGCCTGTGATGGTTAAGGTAATTCAGTTGTCTCAGAGTTGGTTGTAAATACAGCTAAAGCCCAGGAAGGGAATGGTCCTGAGTTCCTGTCTGCTGGGAAGGATGGCACTGTAACTGTGCACTAGGTTGCATCCAGTTTGTGTCTTAGCTAAAGTTGGTTGGAAAAGGTGTAGCAGCTCTGTCTAAGCAGGGTGATACCCTAGCCAGGGCGCAAGGAGAGCAGAAAGGTGATTTAATTGTGTTACCTACTGACAGTTTAACAACTTGTAACAAGGAGGAAATAATTCCTAAACTTGTGTGTGTTGAGCCTAACAACTTGCAGGTTGCCAGTGACTATAAGGAAAGTTGCCAAGGGAAGGAGAGTACCTCTAACGTTTTATCTAGGGAGTCTATGAGTTTGCCTGAAAAGAAATTGTGTAGGAATCTGCCTAATGGGCCAAAAGTAATTGAATGTAAGTAAGACCCAGAAAGAATCTGTTGTGGCTCAGGAAGTGTTCCTTTAGAGCAAGCCCTAGGTGAAAAGGGTAAGGGCAGAAGTTCTGAGAGGGGTGAATTGTTGCTTAGAAAAGCTGCTAAGGAAAGAAATCCTCATGGTAATCTGTGCAAGCAATTTACTGCAGCTAAAGGGTGTGAAAGTGATTTAATCAAGGAAGTTTTAGTTCCTAACAGCCAAAAGTTTTCTGTTGTTAATGGATCCACTGACTTTCCTGTTGAAAAATCCAGTGGGGGTAGCTTTGAGAAGGTCTCAAATAGAGTAGAAGCTGTTACAAAAGTTAAGCAGCCCTGTAATCAAGTGGCTGTGTGTGTGTGTGGCCAGCTTGTTGGAAAAACAATGTTGTTGAAACAGAAATGTCTCCATGCTAGTGTCTGTGTTAATGCAAATTACCTGACTAGCAGGGAGAAGAAAGACTTGCTAATAGCTGTGAGTACAAAGAGCCCACCCCCTCAGCCAGTGAATTTGGTTAAGCGAGAGAAATCAGGGTTTGGTCCTGCAGAACAAGGAGAAAAGAGAAGACTAAATTTTGCAAAGGGAAGCCACAGGTTAACCCTAAAATGCCCAAACTCCAATGGTGTTGATCCAAGGTCTGGCCTGACAAACAGGATTGTAACTGGACACTTGCAATGAATTTGTTGTTATTGCTAATGGTGATTTTTGCAACTAGTGTGTTGCTGTTACCAAAAGAATTGTAAGAATGTACAGACAGGAATCCTGCTGCAAAAGCAGATCCAATCCACTATTTTTCTAACTAAGTTTTACCTTGAGTCTGTAAAGAGATTCAATCCTGTTATTGAACATGACTTTGATAAACCATTTCTGTATATACACTGATATGGCTTTCTAACCCAAGCCTCTGGCCATCGAGAACCTACGGGCCAGCAAGTACCCTAACACCTACTTAGTGGCTACAAGTGCCCCCAGTGACAAGCTAGTTCATCATAACTGGCTCAGCAAATGTAATTGTTAATAAACAAACTAATGCCCCTGAGCAGGGCTCGTATTATTCTGTTTTACAGGTTATGCTGCTCTCCCTCACAACATCTTTGCCCACGGAGCCCTTAGGAGAAGGTGGACTACAAACTTGGTTCGCCACCTACTGGGTGCAGGAGGTCAGCAGAAACCAGTCCCTGTCAGCGCTTAAGTCCAGAAGATTGCCTTGTGTGCTCCACTCAGTTCTCACCTAAATATCCATTACCCTTTCAATTTGTACCAATAGTTTATAACTTTTCTTCATTTAATATATCTAATGTAAATTGTTCTTCCCCTATGTGCAGTGGGCTGCTTCTAGTGTTTGGAATAATTGTTCTTCACAATTTAATTCTTATGTGTTTCCAGTTCTTAATGCTTCAAGTCGAAGTAATCATAGCTTTCCTTTAATTAAGGGTATTACAGTTCCAGCACCTCATTGTTGGGTTTTTTGTTGGTAATAGTTTAACCCCAGCCCCTACTTGGGTTGGTGCATATTCTAATTGTTCTATGTGAAGTTTCTCTTATGCTAATACCTCCTTAACTAAACCCACTCTTAATTTACCTACCCCCCCGTCCCATTAATTGTTTTATCGTTTAATCATGATATTTTTTGGAACCTTCTATACCTCCCTAACACATATGTATCTATTTCATGCCCTGCATCTGCATCATGCTGAGCTGATGTATTGATCGCACGTCCACCTTTTTCTGTAACCAATGATGGGTGGAGCCATACCACATTTTCGTCCTTAAGACCGGCATTTTGTGTGCAGTGATGTTGCATTTGCTGCTTCCTCCCTTGCGATCCCTCTATTGTTAGTTTTAACCCTGTTGGTTATATGATGTTACAGTGATCAAGTCCTTTCAATCCCTGGGTTGGATATTAACGCTTGCTAATACTACAAGGCAAGGGCTTCTCTTAGTTAATTCAGCCGTTAAATTCCCTTGCTCAGTATAGTGTCAAATAGATTAATGATTCATTTTGTTACAATCCCTCCATTTTGTACTAAATTTGCTGAAGTATTCCAGAATTTTGCTTGATAATGTTGTGTTTCTTTGCCATCTATTTCTCTAATTTGTCCTCAATTGTTAAAGACCTGCAAAACGTGAGCTCTACTGTCGAGAGTCACGAGAGGGCCTTCAGTTTTGGTCATGGCTCAATTGGCTTGGCCTTGCGCCCTACAATCCTATTCCAATCCCTGTTTGGTGTCCCTTCTGGTTGGGCTCGCTCTCTTCTGTCTCGGTGTGGCCTTCATAAAAGGCCTGCATTCACAAGTTTGTTGCCTCGGCCTACATCGCTTCCACCCCGAAGCGCACTCCCTCGTAGGTGATGGAGAGTCGGGATCGAAGGTTTAGGTGTTTCGGCCAACATTCTCGGCCAGGCACGGGGGCCTGTTAGAATGGGTTCCTGTCTGCATCCTGTATCACTTGCATGACCATATGTGCCCTTGGCCTCTTCTTTTGTCATTTCAGATTGGACCCCATTCTTACCACAATATGCATTACCTCACCTGTTGGGGGCCAAAGCCAGACGTTTTGGCACCTGCTCCCCTATTTGTGTAAACATTGCTTTGCAATCAGAGGCGAACAAACACAGGTTTTGGGGTCTGTCCACTATGACACTTCTGTGATGTCAATATGGTATTTAGGGGGTTGCCTGCCATGTGCAGGCAGGGAGAGGGAAAACGAGTCCCGTGTATCCCGTGTATGCCGGGTATGCCGTAACCAGCCTGATTCACCTCGAAGCCTCTCTCTCAGCTCACGTGTTTTCAAATAGAGTTCTCGTCTGCCGGTCGTGATGTGCTTGGTTTGTATTTTGTAAGTATCAGTTATTACGTGAAATGCTGATTTTTTTTGTAATTTTTAGTAGTATTTAGGCATTGTGTGTTAGGTTTTGTGTAACTCTATTAGCTATCATAAGCTGCTCCCTTTACCCCTTCGTAACTATCCCCAACCAATAAAATTTAAAATTGATTAATTTTAGTTGTGTGTGTGTGTGTCTGCAGTTTGCCTTGTGACCCATACTCTCCTTGCATCTCTTACCTATATAGTCTGTTGCCACGTGCAGCCTGGTAAATAACAGGCCTGCATTTTCTTTTGCCCCTGCAAATACGTGGCAATCTACACCTAGAATGAAAGTGGCTGGGTTTCATTCAAAGTGTTTCAGGCTCCCACGAGCATTGTTTGTGAACCTCACACTTAAACATTGCTATTTTAGGATAGCAATGTGTTCATCAAGACTGAGATCCAGCTCCTTAAAGGTATTTAAACACCTAAATCTCTTGGAGGATCTGGGTCTGAAAGGTTGTCTACACATAACCTTGTGCTAGCTCAGTTAAACCTGTGGAAGAGTACGTGAGACACTCCTATTTTGGATTAAGAGATTATTCGTTTTATTCCTAATCACATTAAGATTCAGGCTGCAAGCCATATTTTTTCTGCAGTTGCAGACCTTTCATGTGGAGCGGGTGCAGAATGCGGTTAGGTTAGAATGCTACTGTTCTTGCACGTGCTGAAAGTTCTTCAGAAATTCTTTCTTACACTACATGATTCAGGGCCAGTTTCTGAAGTAGACACACTATTCACTCATATGTATACAGGACTAACCCTTTTCTACCGCTAGTCACTTCCTCTGAATGCCAAAATGTTCCTGTACATTGCTGTCGATTTTACAGGGCCGCTCAATTAAAAAACAAGCCTGAGGTAGCAACTAGTAATCGTTCCAGAAAGGGAGATTAGACCCCTCTGCTGGCTCTAATGCCAGACCCGCTCTTGGTTAATTATATGTCTGAAGATTACATAATAAAGACATGTTATTCACAGTTTAGCGAGGGATTTAAAAAAATGCAAAAGAGGAGAACCAATGTAAAAGCTGGAAAGATAATGAAATAGAAATACAAGAGATTTAATTATAAATGACATCTGCATTCTCAGCAGCTTAATTCAATTTTATATTCTTATTGCTTTAATCTTTGGGCGTAATTCAGTAGAACATAGTCAAAAAACTGACTATGAAATCCTTGCAAGGTTTACTGGGATGCAAAGAGGTACAAAGGACCCTGTGGGGACAGCCATGGTGGGCACTGGATGCTTTTGGATTAAGTCCCTAACCATTGTTTTCAAATGGGGTGAATATGCTTTTTCTTGATCATGGTGGTTTACATCTGAAAGGAAGATGATACAAATCCAAAATTCTTCCTTTGTGCTAGTGTGAAATGTGACCTGAACAGCTCTAATTTTGATGATAGACCCCAGTGTTTTTTGACATTTAATCAAGGAAGGGAAAACAGAGATATTTTAAATGATCAGGAAAAAAATTGACATTGTGCTTGCATCGAAAAAAATCTTATTTACATATTACATAGCGCTAGCAACTCAGAGCTGTGCTAATGATGCTAGGAGAGAAATGAGCTTGGTGTTCCAGAGGGGGCTTGCAATGCATTTGGGGTTTGCATGAATTTTAATTAAATTATTAAGCAAAATGATGGTGCAAATCTCAAGGAGAATAATGCTTGTAACATACTCCCTTCCAAAAAAATTGTTGAAATTGTGCGCACAGAGGGCTTACCACTACAATGAGGTATTAATTAGTATGAAACAAATGAAGTGATCCAAATAGTGAAAGCGACAAAATATGGGTAATGTTTCTAGTGGGAAATAATACACTTGACAACTAAAATAGTTTTTGCAATGCCACCTATTTTCTACATAGGGAGAGTGTGTCCCCCGTCAGGCAGAAGAAATTGCCTTGAGGGCTGATTGCAGCGTGGCATGGAAACCGGAAAAGGAATGAATGGTCATAGAAATGGTTGTGGTAATAGTTTATGTTTCCATGGCACCCGTTAATCCTAAAGAAACCATACCATATAACAAGCAATTGCTGTCAAGAAGCAAACATGGTAGTTTCTTCCAGGAGTGAAACTGCAGATAGTGGAACAAGGAAGGCTTGTGGTTAAGACATTGGACTGGGATTCAATTTCTGTCTGTGATGCAGACTGCCTGTGGGATCTTGGTGAAACCACATAATCTGGCCATGACTCAGTTTCCCATTGTGATTACAGCTCTTCCCTGTTTCATGTGGGTGCTGAGAGGATCAGTGCTTTGCTTGAGAGGCCCAGCTATTACAGCCATGAAAGCAGGTGGATGGAGAGACATATTTATTTTGTCCTTTTCCTCTTCCTTATCACAACTGTGGTCAATCATTTATTTATTGTAATTTGATTTTGTTTTACAATTCTGTGAGGATTTATTTACCTTATTTTAGCCAGACTATTAAAATAACATTAGAGCATGGCAACAAAGAATCAAATAATGACAACTTCAATCAAAATATTGTATCTGCTCTCCCCCAGGAACAAAGGATCATCACAAACCTCATTACTTTACGCTCCAAGTGCCAAACGCACTTCTCTGACCTTCCTTCTCTGATAGAAGCCTAGAGTAGAGTGTACATTTAAACAAAAACAAACCAAACCCCACACAGCAAGCACAGTTCTCCCGGGGAGAGGATGTGAGAAAGAATGACCCACACGTGACAACAACTGTACGGCACTGAGATGCTGTGATGATGAGGGGGGTATAAGAAACTCGACAAAACAGAACTGAGTTTTCTGTTGTCATTAAACCTATGCATACTCTTTATGGGACAGAGAACTGCATCAGAATAATATCATCCACCGATACATCAACTCTTCACTCCGTATCATTAGTCACTTTGCCATTTGTAAATCTGGTCTTTCTATGATGATAAAATTTCTTATCACTTGTATCCTGCTCTTTGCAAATGCCAAGCCAGTAACAACAGAGTTATGCACAACTGAGACCTCATTAAAGTAATTGCATACCAACATTATCCAGGCACATTAGAGCTAGAAGGTGGGTTAATAAAATACCGGAAGTCTGTTGCTTTTCAGAATAACTAGGGTTTAGGAGGGCCGCCTGTTATTCTTAATGCTTAGATTCTTTCCAAGGAGAAACTGGAAGGAAGTGGCTGCCTTTAAAGAATGAATGTAATATCTACAGTAGCTAATGAAACATACCAGTTCCTCCATCCACCAGATTAGGTGAGCAGTTCAACTAACCAAGGAAGGAGGCCTCATGGCTGGGGAGATCAACTTGCTTATTACGTGACCACAGAATGTCAGCAGTGTATGGAAAACAGCATTTTTAGAGAGGTGGGTGATAGCATCTAGCACAACAGGGCCCTGGTCCGGCACTGGGACTCCTAGCACTACTGCAATACAAATAAATGCTAAGAACAAGAATCGGTGCCTGTATTATCATTTGCCTGCATTTTGGATTAAATTTGCCCCTGTGCAGAGGACCAGTGCCAGCTAAATCCCTTTCAGCCTCCAAACAGAGTGTAAGCGGTGACTGAGCCTTGAGTGGGCCCTCTGGCCCTCCCATAGCCCTCGGTCTGTTGTCTGTTCCTGGTCATGCCTCATGGGGGATCCGCCAGGACTAAACCTGTGGAAAAAGGCCTCCTTGCTTGTGAACCCAGGGGAAAAGCCATCCTTTATGTGAAGTGTGAAACCTCCAGTGAGTTTCATTTGCATTTCATGGCAACAGGGTGGGGCCTAGAAAATGGAAAGTGAGACATCGGGGACAAGCAGAAAGGCCAAGAGGGTCCCCTCCACTGATCTAACTGGACCAACACGTCCCTTTCACGGGGGTGAGATGTAAGAGTGGGCTCCCTAGCTATAAACAAGCTGTACTAGCATGGGCCCTGCTGCTGAGAATTTGCCTTGGTGGTTTTATTTCCACGCAGGCTCTGAGCTCGGGTTAGGACATATTTTAAGTAATGCCAAGTGAAAGGAATAAAGTTACAAAGGGTTACAAGGAAATAAAAATGAAAACATGCATCTTAAAGTCTAAAACTTAATCTAGCAAGGTACAGGCTTTGTTCAAGAGGGTTTCTCACCTATATTCAGTTTCCAGAAACTTCAACCCTCCTTGGTTGAAGGACCCATCTTTTTCGGCTTGCAAGAGCTCCAGTCCCTTGTGTCTGCCTAGTGATGGAAGACAGCCTGTCTTTACAGACCAGTAAACCTAGGAAATGGATTCTTCTGAGCGTTACCCCACAAAGTAAAGTTTATGCACGGTGCTAGGAAGATGACATGGAGTCTGGTGGTGAAGGAAGTTCCCTGCTCATTGTTCTTCCACTTGTTAGCTTAATATATAAAACCGGGCCTTTGTTGTCTGGTCAGAAAATCAAATGCACATTCCTTGATGTAAATCCCCCTGACATGCCCGGTCATAACACACTTTAGTCATAATTCTAGCATGTATCCATAACTCTTAATACCCACTGTGTTCATACATTACGCAAGAGCATTAATGATCAGGGAGTTGTTAGTTTTCATATGATATCTCACAAGGCACATCCTGTACAAAGATAATTACAATAGTGTATAGGATGTGGATACAAGGGTACTTAGTGTCTCACCACCACAACCACTGCGCAAACATCAATTGCATTTAACCTGAACAGAGAGCCTGATCCTGAGTACGCTAGCACCTCCCACCACAGCTTGCCAAGAGGGGGCAGCTCTGTATGTTAGGCTCCCCTCTTTGGTTCTCATGTGTCTTAAACCCCCTTTTTACATGGAGAGAGTCCCAATGGATAGTTGGAATGAGGACACCACTAGGACACCTCACCCTTTTCCCTTGGTTTGGCAGGGACAGCTGCTACCTCTGAGGGTCTGGTAAGTGCCATAAAGTGGATGCACATGTCATTTACGTTCATTGTAAGGCCTTTTATCTGAAGGTTTTTTGCTGCCCATCACTATAGTGGAGCTGTCAGAGCAGCGAAAAGGGGCCTTGTTATGAATGAAACACACCCAGAGGTTCTGGCGTCCAGGCCAAATATTTCCTCTATGGCCCAGGCACAGATACCATCTGGGAGAGTAACCAGCGGCAGAGAACCCTAGGCCTTTGATTTGCTAGGAGACACTTTCTTTAAAAACAGGATTTTAATACTGTTGAAAAAGGTTTGTAAACTATTTTAATGCCTGACTTAAACAGAGCCTGAAAGCATTTATAATGGGAAGGAAACAACCTACTGGCCATAGAGGGGGGAAAATGTCTGATCGCTTCCTCTTGTTTGTCTTTTGCCATTCTGAAAACGAGGAGAGGATTTTATGGTATATGATTCCCAGGTCTTGTCCACTGCAATAGGTGGATTGAATTCTGAATCTGGAATGTCTTTATTTGCAAGGTAGATTACTTGGAAACCTCACATAAGATCTCAGCACCTTACATGTATGACAAATGGTTCAGAAAAGTTCAGGAGCCCTTGAGCGGTTTAGGTTGCAGTGCGTTAAGTTATACTGTGCAGTCTAATGCCACAAAACATGAGTCAATCGGCTGTGATGGAACACCTGGGGAATGGGTCATGTGGGTGGGAGAAACAGCCACTCTCCATGAAAAGACAACGGTGGGTAGTAGTCTGCAATCATCTAGTTCCAGTGTTTGCATGCCGAGTCTTTTCACCAATTGTTCCCAGCTGTGCTGTCCAGGACAAGTGAGGGTTTTTGCGTGACAGGGAAGAATAAATGGAGAGGGTGTTTTAGGTGCATAGGAAAGTAGTTACCAAAACTGTTTGCTGCCCTGGTCAAGTTCCAAAGAGAAAACCAGAACTGCTCCTTGGGACTCTGTGATTTCTCGTCCAAAATTAGCTTTAAGCAAGCGAGGCTCCACTCAGATTATCCTCCAAGCTCCTACTCGCCTGGAACCTTAGCATTTATTTATTTATTTCACTAAGAAAGTTGCTTGCTTAGCTTTCAACATCCTATTTTAAATCCTTCCAGGCTTCTTTTTATCACGGTAAGAACATTGCTCATATTTACTCATATCTGGATGACCCTGCTGCAACTAGTATTCCGCGAGTCACACTTCTGCTTTCCCTAAATTGGATTATTGCAATTCAGTGATCCCTGGGCTACCTAGGAACTATTATATCCTGAGTGCCAGCGGCACACAGCATGCTGCAGTATCGGTGTTAACACGAACTCAAAACTGTCATCTCTGTAATCCCTGTTCTGGTTAATCTTCATGAGCTTCCTGTTTGTCAGTAGATTGAACTAATAGCACCCAAAGTTGTTTCACATTGTTTTCCTGGTAAGATTCTTTCTTGTTTACAAGAGAAACTTGAAATCCACAAGCTTGGTGTGTGCTTCTTTCTATCTCTTGTCACCTCTTTGTTCAAAATCCGGGTTGCAGAGCCTGGGCATTTTCAGTTGATGCTCCTTAGGGCCAAATTCTATTCTTATTTACAATGAAAAAATTGACTGATGTAAGTGGGCACTTCATTCCTGATGTGCAGCAACACTTTCTATGGCTCCTCACACAGCTCTGCTCCTGCCTTGGATCCTGGGCCACCCCACCTGTAGCTATGTCCCTATTCTTGTTCCCTCACGCAGCTCTGCTGTGGCATGAGTCCTGAGCTGTTTCTGGGTCTCCCCAAAGCAGAGTGTGAACAAAGAACAGAGCTAGGTGAAAACTGGCTCACCACCAAAACCCCCAAGGAAAATCCCATTTTAAAAGCTATCTTTGCCAAAATTTCATCATGCTTAGTGCTTAATGGGAGGCAGTTTCTGTAGAACCGAAAATCCCATTTGGTGGATATTAATAGCAGTTTTATATTCTAGGGGAGGAAAAAGGCAAATGTAACAAGATCCAAAATAGCCCACTTCAGCTGGAGGATCCTGATGGTGTCTCTATTTTCATCACCGGACCAGCATGTGGCTGGTGTAAATAGCGCAGCTTGGGAGTGGGGCCCATAAACTTCTATTTCAACAACTCCACTTGCCTCTGCTGCACCTGTTGCTCTGAGAACAGATCTCAGATTTGCAGTGCACTGCTGCTTAGCTGCCTCCTTCCAAAGGCATTAAATAATATCCTGGGTTTTGTGAGAGCCAGCCAGACCCTGAAATGTTACTTGAATGGTGTGCATGTCTGTGTGTGTGTCAGAGAAAATAAGCCATAAATGTTTGATTTGGGGGAATAAGAACCATGTTTTCCTTTCCTTCCCATTTTCGGGTAGTTGATTACCACTCTGTCATTGGTAATTAACAACAAAAATTACTGTCTATAACTCTTCACTTTTATCACTCTCCTAAGCAGAGTAATTCCTGAGGTCCTGTGTCATGCTCTCCCATCAGTGAAAGGCTACATGGTATTCACTCTGTGAAGGACAGAGACACTCGAAGAGTCAATAAACCTATAGCTCCACTTCGGTTGCTTTATCAGTATTGATTCCATTAATAATTATTTATCTTAATGCTGGGCTCTGGGAAGCTGCCTATTTAACCCTTTAAATAAATATCTTGCCCAGTTTTCTGCCAGTCAGCTCACCTCTCAAACCCAGCAGGCTGAGAGGTTCTTTCCTGAATGACGTTGCTTAGCAATTTTATGCTTGTGCTAGCAAAGGTGGCTTCACCTGATGATCAATAGGGAGCCGAGATAAACGTCCAAGTAAGCAGCCTGTCACTAGAACGGGGAGAGGATGGACAGCTGAGAGTTTTAACTGGGGAAAGAATATATTCTGTGTTTGTAATGACTACTGAGTTAAAATCTAGTCACATACAGTGATTGTGTTCACAGACATCAAGATTAGAAGGCATGTCAAGGGTCATCATTGCCAACCCACTCACCTCCTCGGGCATGTTCCCCCCACACTATCCTTCTGAGCCATGTGACCGAAGGCCTCCCTGCACCGCCTGCCGCCTCCTCTGAGCTCTGAGGGGACTATCCCTCCCTCTCCAAGCTCAACATTCCACCCTGGAAGGGAAGGCCAGGGCTGCTTGGAACACAACTCTGCGCAGCTGCAAACCTTTCTCCCTCTTCATATTCTTTCCAGTGCAAAGCATGACAGTGGTGGCACAAAACATGCAGGCCAGAGCTCAATCCTTCTCATACCATGATTGGCCTGTTCCACAAACCAAGACTCTTGGGCTAGGAATCTGCCTAATGCAGAACTAGAAACCATGTATCAGCCTGACTCCAAGCCAACAGAAGTCAATGGGCAGACTGCCATTGGCTTCAATGGGCTTTGGCTCAGGCCCTAGAAATAAAGAAGCTCTGTCATCCCTTATCCAGGTTGCTCACCCACAGGGATGGAAAACACTCACAAACTTTCCTTACCATTCACTCCCTCAGCCCCAGGGGCTGCCCCTCAGGGTGGAAGTAGCTGGCATTTCCATTATGTCAAAGCAGGACCCCCTAGTAGTCATCTGGATGTGCCAGGGGATCTGCATAGGCACAAGGACCATCGGTGCAATGTCCTCTGTGGTTCTACTCTGGCCGTTAGTTCTCCTGGCACTGCAGTAGCATGACACTGCTGGCCGCAGCACTGGCAGGGAGCAGTGTCTGTGTTCCCCTTTCCAACAGGGTCCCTGCACCAGGGTTAGTATCTCTCCACCCGACATCTCCACATGCACCCGTACAGGGTTGGGCACAATCTGGTGCTATATCTCTGTGTGGGAAGAATGATGCTTCGCCTTGTCATTATCTAGCATTTAACAAGGCAACAGGGAGGCTGAAGTGGAGCAAAAGTTGCATTATCCAATTACAGCCGCTATTAAAAAGGCAAAGTTAATGAGTCCCTGAGCCATCTCAGAAACCCCACTGTCTGCTGAGACCAATTTATTGTTGGGCTAAAAGAAGCAACTTGTATGACAAAGGTTGAACTCGTCCTCTGGGGGCATGTGTGTATAGTGGGCAGGGGGAGCTGGCCTATAAAGGGCTGGAGAGCAGGCCCAACACTTTAGAGCAGGGGTTCTCAACCTGGGGCCACGGCTTATTCAGGGTAAGCCCCGGGAGGGCCGTGAGATGTTGTGCTTACCTGAGCATCCGTGGGTTCGGCCGCTCGCACCTCTCAGTGGCCGCGGTTCATTGTTCCCGGCCAATGGCAGCTGCAGGAAGCAGTGGCCTGGGAACATTGCCCGGGAACAGTGAGCTGCGGCCATTGGGAGCTGTGAGCGGCCGTACCTGTGGATGCTCAGGTAAACACAACATTTCTTGGCCTGACAGGGGCTTACCCTGAACAAGCCGTGGCCCAAGGTTGAGAACCCCTACTTTAGAGTCACCCCCCACAGCTAGAAATCAGGAGCAAGCATACTGCATATTGGTGACCCTAGGCACAAACAGACACCCCAGTAATGCTCCAGAGTCCATTACATGCATGTCATAGCAACTTCCCAGAAGTCTTGACTCTGCTCCAGTGGTGGAACCCACTGACAGTTCTGCTATCACCGTCATAGGCCTCCACACAACTAGCTAGAGCAGGGGTAGGCGACCTGTAGCACACAAGCTGATTGACAGTGGCTCTCACCCTGGCCAGGTCCTGGCCACCGGTCCAGGGGGCTCTGCATTTTAATTTAGTTTTAAATGAAGCTTCTTAAACATTTGAAAAACCTCATTTACTTTACATTAAACAATAGTTTAGTTACATATTATAGACTTACAGAAAGAGACCTTCTAAAAAACATTAAAATGTATTATTGGCACGTGAAACCTTAAATTAGAGTGATAAATGAAGACTCGGCACAGCACTTCTGAAAGGTTGCCGACCGCTGAGCTAAAGTCCAGACTGCTACGAGGTAGTCAGAGACAACATTCTGCACACAGGACAAACGTGACCAGAGGCAGCTGAAAACAGCTGTTCTTTGATTAAATAAAATGACTCTGCTAAATGGGCTGACTTGTCAATTATTGTTGGCTTATTGGCAGACAGTCCCTAGCACACATTGTCAGGCATGGCCCAATGTAAAATATGAATAGGGTTCTTAGCACAGTTCACTCACCAGCAAAATTCAAATGCTGGAGGGATTCAGGAAACCCCATGAGGAAACAGGGGAAAGATAAGTGAGAAATGGGAACTGAACAGTATCTACAGCTAACGGGCTACGGCTGCATCTTGCTCCCACTGACTTCCACAGAAGTTTTGCCAATGACTTGAGTTTTGCCAATGACTTGTGAATTTGTTTTCCTTCTGAAAAAAAAAAATGTCAATGAAAACAATTTATTTTTCTTCATTTTTGTCAAAAAAAATTGTTGCAGAATCAAACGTCCAAAAATTTGTCAGTTTGCAGAAATAGGAAAATAAGCTTTTTTTTTTTTTAACAAAAACACAAAAATTTTAAGTATAAAATGGTGGAAAATTGCAACAATTTCTCACTAGTCAAAAAGTCATTTTCCAATGAAAAACTGTTCTCACTTTTATTTTTTTTTAACAGCTCTAATTGATCTCCATGGCAGCAGGGTCAGACCATTACAGAATGAACGTGTGAAATGTTTCCTTAACCCTCTTGCATTTTCCTGTATAAAAAAAACAGCAGGAGAGCTGTTCAAAGCTCTCTGTACACTAGCCACTGAGCATTGATGTCTGCTGAAAGTGCAGGTGATTCAGCTCCATGGAGAAACACTCCCACTGGGAAAACAGAGATTCCACATTAGAACTTTTCAAAAACTCAGACTCTTTTGTGAAACACTGTAGCAGTTTTAGGACTTTTTCCATTCTTGTAGCAATGCATTTAGAATAAAACATCACAAGTTTGCTCCAGATAGTTGACACATATTATGTAAATATTATTGTATTGTTATTGTAGTGCCTCTGGACCCAACCCATTGTACTAGATACTGTGCGGGCAAATAACCCAAAGGGGTTCCTGCCCTAGGAAGCTTACAGCCACTTTGCAGATTGAGTTTTAACAATGAGAAATGCCTTTAAAGCAGGAGGAGGCAGAGACAACTCAGTGCAGCATGTGTAACAATATTCCTGGATATGCTGCGAGGACTGGTCAAAGGGGACCTTTGGTTCTTTCAATCCAGAATATTACACAGACTGGCAGTAATCAGACTCCTCACAAGAGATCGAAATATGCCAGCAGCTTCCTCTTCTCACTTACCAGCCTCCACCTTTCACTGCAGCAGATCAAACAGCCTAGGGAAAACCTTCTCTGGCAAGGATGTGCTACCTGCAAAGGAATTCACCCTGTCAGTTCTCTGTCCCCTCTGGCCATTCCTCAGGAGCAGAGCAAAACTACAAGAATGAGGAGAAGGGAAATCCAAACGGCAATAGCATTCTCCTGCTTTACTGTTTGGGATTCTGTGCTCACAATGAAGTTGTCTACTTTCACCTTCAGCCCAGGAGTGAAGTCCTGGCCCCACAGAAGCAAAAGTGAGTTTTACCATTGACTTCAGGGGGTTCACCCCAGCTGTGCCATGGGTGGATAGCGTTCATCATCAAGACTCCTCCATTTCAGGGACTGCTGGTGTAGGACGAGCAAGACAGGAAGGGCCAGAACTCTTCATGCAAACAGCAGCAAAAAGCTGAGGCAAGAAAGGAAAGAAAAGAAAAGACTCTCAGCAGTGCACATCTTCCATTCTCTGACTTGTGTCTGCAGCTGTGCACATCTGGCACTCAATGTTAAGGTGCTAATGTGTGGTGCACACAGGGGCAATGTGGTTTTCTGTGCCTGCTGCTGCTTAGGTTGCTCTGATGTGGAAGAGCAGAGGAGCCTGGGCACCTCCGCAGTTGGAATTTCAGCATGCTTGACACTGAGTGAGTGATGAAAGGAAAGGTCCTACCAGTGCGAGCTATTAGATGTTTCAGCGTCTATCCTTGACACACTTTTTCTCCTATTCTTTTTCCTCCTCTCCACCCCTCTCTTTTTTTAATGTCAGACAAAACACAAAGCTCATCTCAAAAGCAAAGCCGGCAAATGGGTTTCAAAAGCCCAGCTGAAGACACTCTCACAGAGCCGTGACAATGGGCCATTGAGAGTGGTGGCAGGGGAATGATCTTAGTGGGTGAGAAAGGAGAAGGAGCCAGAGACAGGTTGAGAGTTTGCATCCCTTTGTCTCTGTAGCTGCTGGTTCAGGTGCCTCAGTGACATCCCTGCACTCTGGGTCCATGCTGGGGAAGGCAGACATCTGGCATTAAGCAGAGTGGGGGGTATTTTTTTAATGGAGCATTTGACCCAAAGTGAGAATGTTTTCTAACCATTTTTATTGTGCAAATCTCTAATAAAGTCATTGGGGTGACCCAGTTTCTGAAAGGCAGAACTCCCTGTGAAATGTGAGATGGCAGGAACTTGTGGCAGGGAGGATTACAGCTCTCCTCAAATCTCTCTTCCTCCTGGCCCTGGGTCCTTTGTTCCTCCCCCCACCGACTATATTTCTCTCCTTACTGCAACTGATGTGTTTTCACTAGGAAGGCACCCACTCCGCTCTGTACGGAGAATTCTTACCCTGCCCTCTTTGAGCATTGTCACGCTTTCTGAGGGCTTCATTTCTCTACAGGATGGAACAAATTCATCCCACTGTAACTCTGGCCGGTGTGTCCAGATGCCAGCACTGTCTGATAGTTAAACGCCCACTTGGGGTGGCTGGGTAGGGATCTGAACACAGCCTTTGGTGAATGGAGTTCTTCACCCACAATGCAGGTACCTCGTGGGCACTGATGGAGTAAGAGAATCATTGTGCTTCAAGTCTGGGCCAGGGGGATCAAGTCTCGGCTTGAGAAGTTAGTCAGAACTAAGACTGCCAGCAAGGTAACTGTTTAGTTCAACTTCTAGTGCATAAAAGCACCATTACAGCTGTAACTGAGGGTAGCATTTCTAAAAGCTCCTCTGTCAATGAGTAGCCTAAATCCCATCGACTGTCAATGAAAATGTTGCCCTGAGAGACACATGCTCATTTCACCCAGGCCATCCACCTGCCATGACTCACTACTGCACATGCAAAAATTCTTCTTCCTTTTGTGGCCTTCCAGTTGTTGTTATACTAACACCTCCTATTCCTCCCCATTTTTCCACCAAATTGCCCTTCTGTTTTAACTCCTAATGGCTTTCCTCAAGCCATAACCTGCTTTGTCTGTTGTTTAATAGGAAATCAATATTGTTGTAATACAATGAAATTAACATTGATTTATCTCACTGTAACTGGCAGCTAAACCAATAAGGTATTAGTCAATATGTTCATTCTGGGAGGTCCAGCCTGCTTCTTCAAGCCTGATGTATTTTTCTTTGCTAATAATTAATTACAAAATCTGGCATGAGGTTTGCAGAAGAGATTAGATAGAATTACTGCTTGCAGCAGTTTTCTGAATTAATGCAAAAATAGAACCTATCAAACTGAGATGCATTTAAATGTATGCATACAATATGTGCTGGCTTACAGGTTTCTGCACTAGGCAAAGTGAGTGTGCACACATGTGACAGTGCATGCCGGAATACGTTGGGGGGCCAAAGAGGACACGGATAACAAAGGTAATGCTGTTTAAGCACTTTCAAAATTTCTTACCAAGAGGCCTGGATTCAGTAGCACAAAACTCTGCATGCTGTAACATAACCTCGATTTGAGGAGCACTGAAGAAGCCACTGATTGAATCCAGACACTAGGATAAGGTAGCCTCCATGTGCAGTCCAAGACAGAAGTGCAACTCACAGTGCTCAACATACAGTTCAGAACCATCCACAAGCTGAGGAAATCCCGATTTTTACTGCTGGGAGGAAGATGTCAGCCCAAGCCAATGATGCAGTTGTGCCCCTTTATTTTTTATTTCTATACAGATTTAATCTGGCACTCAGTCCCATGGTGACATTATTATTTTATTATTTATTTTGCACTGTGCAGGGCACTTTTTGCTTTTGCCTGTAAAGACAAGTCTCCTGATGTAAGGGGCTCACAGGGTAAAGACTTCAGGTTGCCAGTCTGGTATCTGGTATCTGGTAGGGGTGATGCTGGTGATCCTGCCCTAGAGATAGGGGCTGCAACTCAGGCATCATGTGAAATGCTCACCTGTCATGTGGGTTTCCAGGCTGTCACTTACAAAACTTGTTTCATATTGAGATGATTCACAGAACCAGGCAGAAACAAAGATGAAACCAGGGCCAGGTAGCTGTGGTGAGATCTGGAGGGCTGCTTGTACATTCCCTCTATACAGAATTTCAGTGAGCCTGTTTTTCAGGAGGGCTGCTCCACCACAGCTCCCCAAATCCTGTCTCCAGTGCACTGGCCTTTCCCCTCACCAACGCCTACTCTGCAATGCAATGTACAGGGAGCCCCAGTGGCATGGAGTTCTTGGTATGTGCTCTTGGCACAAGTTTCCCCAAAAGTGACCTACTTTGTACATGGTCAGATCTCATGCATGGAAACTAAGGATGGTAACTCTCCTTCCAGCAAAAGATGAGAAACTAATTGCCTGTAGTTCAGAAGGAACGAAGATATTGATATGGCTTGTGTATTCCTAGTCAGTTATTAAAACAAACCCAGCCCTGGAGTCAAAAAGACTGATAAGAGGGAAGAACTGGTGATTCCCATTTGACTCCCACAGCATGAATAACAGCAGAGAAGATTAACTGACCCATCTGGACATTGCAAGGGTCAGTTAGGATTAGAGATCCAGAGTGTTTAATTTCTTTGACACTACAAGAATAAAATGAACATGTGATGCACAACTCACATTCACATGCACCCAGCCCAGGGAAGAGCCTGGCTTCATAAGCCAACATGAGAGCACAATGCACGGATGATTTTGAGCAGTTCCATCCTCTTCAGTTTATTAATTGGCATTGGCAATTCTTTACCATAAACTAGACTGAGAAGTGACAGATATAGAGAGCTACAAGATTGTAATCAGGGACTTCTACTAGAAATAGTTCCTGGGAGATCTACCCTGACAACATTGTTAATAAATTAAAAATAACCTAATCATCTAGCCCAAGGAAGGAGAACGTGATTAAAGCTGAATCATTTAATGTATTTGAGAAATCAGAGCTGATTGCCCGCAGGGGATAATAGATAATTTCATCTCAGCCAATTTTTAAAAGCAGCATAAGGAGATAGTCAGAAATTTCAATGATTCAGTGCAGGTCACTCAGCAGGAATTGCCTAACTAAAGGTCTGGAGTTGTTGATGGCCTTTGGCTAAAGGTATTTGAAGGTTCTGTAGTGACATGTGCCATTTAATGCCCCGGTCCTGAGATTGGATCCATGCGGGCAGAACTCCGAACCTGCTTGGAGCTCCCTGGATGTCAATGGGTCTGATTGCAGGATCAGGGAGTACATTTGGTTTCAGGGGCTGCATGCCCTCATGCTGTGAAAGGTTTGTCTCTAACCACTACTCCCAGCTAGCTTGCAGGTCAATCTTAACTTCCCCTCATGATGTACCAGTGGCATATTTCTCTGGGTTTGCTGTAGCTTTGTTGTTATTCTTTGTATTTCATTATATGCTCAGTCATTTGCTGCACTGTTCAGCTCTTATGGTCATATCATTTATAGGCAGATGATGTACAGATAGGTGAATTATATTCAGAGGCTCTTCATCTTCATGTCTCTCGTTGCATGAGTAATATCTCCAAATGGATCTGTGCTAATCTTTTAGTATTAAACAGACATGACGGGCAAATCATTTGGGAGCCAATAGCTTGTCTTTCTGTTGTTTGAATCTCTAGCTTTCAAGATGAACTCACTTCATATTGCTTCTTTTTCTGTGGAACCTGATTTGTGAGTTACATTTCACTCATTTATTGTTGTATTTACATATTGTATCTTTGGGTGTAACAATTCTAGATGAGGACTAGAATTAGAATCTGGAAAATCTGTAAGGTATATTTTCCTTTAATACTTACCCATCTATCTGAAGTGAGGGCAGAAAACACCCCACAAGAGTGGTATAAGTCTGGAATAAAGTCATCAATTTCATTGACGTTCCACTGATTCAAATCCAGATTACACTGATTCAAAATCCAAAAAGCAGAATTTGTCCTTGGATACACACACACACACACAATCATGTGTCCTTTGTGTTATATATTGACTTTGCTGAACCACTGCAGCAAGGGTTAAACGATGCATGAAAAGGACACTTGCTGTCATAGCACACAAAGAGGATATGGACAATAGTGAGGCTGTGCTGCTTGATGTTCTGTTCATCTCAGACGCCTCCACAAAAGCACACCCACCCAAGACAGCTCAGAAAGTAACACCTAACAAAATACATTCCGCAACAACAACCAAATGGGGCAGCAAACAGCTAATTCTGTGGGGAAAAAGAAGACTGCAGGTTCCTGAGAGCCAGTCTGGGGGATTTCACACCAGCTACCTAGTGTATTTGGCAAATGTCATCATTGTTATAAGCTGCTACAGGTAAGTTAATTAAGAGCCCAAATAGGAGAATACTAACCCCTATATTCAAGTTCTTTGACAATCACACACAGCAGGGATGCTAATGAGATAATCATATCTCCAAAATGTAATAAACTATGTGATCCAATGTTAACATTCTAGCCCCCTAGAGGTTGTATTTCTCTGATCATAATAAAGATGCACCTTCAGGTTGCCTGTGCTTCCACCAGGAAATTTTGCTTGGGAGAAGGAAAGAAAGAATGAAAGATTACAATAGTGTGTAGGGTGTGAATACAGGGGTGCTTAGTGTCAGACAGTTATGCTAATAAAAAATTACACTACCCCTTACTATCCTCTTCCTTCGGGCATCTACTGATCACCAGTTAAGGTGGGCAATGACTTCTCTGCCACCCCACGGTCTTGTATGGAACAATTGAATGCTTTACACCAGGAATCATAAAGTACCAGATATCATTGCTACTCTCATAGAGCATTTCCTATGATCACCAACCAGGGGTGACTCAAAAAACAAATCAAAGCGTAAAAAACATGGATTTATGACAAAGGGATAGGACATTTTGCCTCTCACTTGGAGTGCTGGGGAAGCAATTTCTCATGACATTTTAATAATAACGTGGTTAACTTTGAAACAGGAGGGAATACTCCTCCAAGAGAGGAATACTCTAGACTGCAGCTTACACAAGAGCTACAACAATTCTGTTGTATTAATATAATTACCAGGCAATCCATTTCAATAACATAATCACAGACCCATATTTCATTCCTCAATTACTGCACTGATTAGAGTCATTTCTAAATCATGACCGCCTCAAAAAACCCATTGCTAAAATGATTTTTAAAAAGAGAACAATCCAATAATTACTCATGCCACGTTAAGATAATTAGCCCAGTGCTAACAGAGCAGAAAGGCTTTTGGCTTGCTGGACATTCACCAGTAATAAGATGGTCCTATTTATTTTATTCTTTATATAAATCTTTCACTGTCTGTAAAGTGGTAAAAATGAAAGTACAAAGCCTTCTCAGACCAATTACTAGTAAAAACTAACATATTTCCACCAATTTTCATTGAAACAGGTTTACGGTATTTATTCAAAAACCTGTGTCCAGAAAGAGTCTCCATAAAAGCAGCTTTAACAAGACTTTGGTGCTTCTCTCAGTGTCTCTACTGAATGTCTCTTCTGTGGCATTTGTTTAATGTTTTTTGATGTTAATGACATCGGTTGTAACTGAAACAAAGGTTGAAAAAAATTAGGTAATAATAGGTCATAATAAACAATATTCATCTTTGAACAACACAGATATAGTTCCAGGCCTCAATCCCACAAACATATGCATGACTTGGCATGAGCTCTGTCTCACTGACTTCAGTAGAATTACGGAGGTGAGCACTGTGTTTGCAGGACTGAGGATTATTTAGCCTGCTATGCAGCTAAGCAATCTGGGTTCCCAAAAAGTGGAGAACGAACAAATCCAAAATGACCAGTACTCCTCGTGCAATTTGTGACAGCCTTACAGAATTTTATGGAACCAATAATGTCTCTAAAAATATTTTCATGCACTTGATTTAATTTTCCCCTCATAAATTTAACTGAAATATTTTTGCTATAGCAATGGCCATTTCTTCAATATCTTTCTTGGTACTGTGGGAAAAGACATGGTAAGAATCAACCTGCACCTTTGCAGGAGATTCAAACTGTTATTTTTTCAGTCTTTAAACTTAACCATTACAATTTAATGTTCCTTTGCTCTCCCAGGTTCCATTGGTGGGTAGGTAGAGGAAAGACAGGTACTTAAATATTCCAAAGAAGGTATTTTTTCATAGCTTTATTTATCTGTATGTCTGTCTGATTTCATGGAAGACTGTCTGACCACACAATGCTGTGCTTTACAAAATGTAGCAATTACACTGTGCTCATCACTGCAGAATCTGAGTGGTTATGGCAGAGTTCCAGCTTGTGTCACATCAGGGCATAGCAGAAATCTTGTTGCAGAGGCTGATATCTGAAGTTTTCCAGACAAACATTTGGAAAATCACTCAGATTTTTGGTTTCTTATCTAAACTAAATCAATCTACCAATTTTTTGAGCTTGACCTCTCACTGAGTATTCTCTCTGTTATCCAGCCAATGAGGAAATAGTTAACAGTGCTCTAACCTGCAGTTCTCAGCACTGTCACAACTCAGATATCTGTGAGCCTTCAAAATGTTACATTTCCCAGAGCTACACCAGAGACAGTCCTTTTAAATGTTCTAAATTCGAACAAATTACATTTCTGACCATCCAGGAGATCTCAGCAATACACAATGAATGAATTCCACTCGCTTCAGCGCTGAAATTAAATAGCAGAAATATGATTGTTTGTTATAAGAAAGCAGTTCAGAAATAGTTGCATATTATACATTATCATGTTATACATGATGGTTTTGCACTGCAGTCCTCTGAGATTGTAATGAATAAAATCTTGACAACATTCTTTCCTGCATTAATCATTTTAAGCTGATCCTACAGGATACAAGGGCAAATTAAATTCTATTTGCAATTTCATGCATGACGCACAGGAGCGGACGATTCCTGAGCTAGCAGTTTTTCAGTAAGACAAGCGTGTAAGTTGCAATTATGCAGTTACTTTCTCCCATGTGCCAGCACACTTATTACTGACAAATTTGTAAATGAAAATGTATGAATGGTATTAAATTCACCTTCAAGGATGTAGCAAATTAAAATGAATAACTCTTAAGACTGTATTTGAAGAAAAACACCACTTTTAATGTTTAAAATGACAAATGGAAACCCCTCGCTGCCCCAGAATTGCTTTCATAGACTGATTTCCCTGTGTGACCTTACTTACCCTGCAAAAAGCCTGACTTCATGTTTCACAATACCTGCCACAAGGAGAGAATCTGCAGATGCAGCCACAATAGAGCAGTGTCTTTGGGTAGCCATGCTACATGACATACCATGATCCCCTACTGTAGATGACTTCTATTCACAGGCATGAACAGAGCAAACTTTGTCCAGTTCATGGTGAGGTGCAGTGCATGGCCACCTAGCTGCACAATTTACAAAGGAACTTTGCTTAACATCTGATTTCTTTCGGTAGCAGAGCTCCTGGCCCTGTTTATTCAGGTGCAAGTTGTCAGGTAAGAAAGGAGAGGTAGCAAAAGCAGTGACATTAGGAGCAAGTAGGATTTTGTTTTGTTGGGATTGGATGGCTCAGAAGATTGGGTTTGGGGGGGACTGGATGGCTCTAGGGATCAGTAATGGCTTAAAATGCTGTGGAATCCCTTCCCTGGAGACTTTCACCATTAGGGTGTGCAATCAGAAATCTGTGGGCAGACCTCTTGGGAAAAACTTGTCCCCATTGAAGTCAGTGTGAGTTTTGCTGTTTACTTCAGTGGAGCCAGTATTTTCTCCCCTGGTGCTGATGGGGCTGTGCACAGAGAGTGGGGTGCACCGCTCCGATCCCATTGCAAGACTGGGGCCATGGGTCGTAGTACTTCTGGGCTTTTTAAAACATCACATACAATTAAACTGGGACTCATTAATGCAATCTAGACTATTCAGAAGAGCTCAGTTCGTTTGTCAGTGCCCCACAGCTCATCACTTTCCAATAGGATTAAACAAAGACTGTGAATGGCTTGCCAACTATAAAAGCAGTTTCTCCTCCCTTGGTTTTCACTAGAAAAGAGCCTCATCCTTCCTGATTGAACTAACCTAGTTATCTCTAGCCTGATTCTTGCTTACATATATATACCTGCCCCTGGAAATTTCCACTACATGCACCCGACGAAGTGGGTATTCACCCACGAAAGCTCCAATACGTCTGTTAGTCTATAAGGTGCCACAGGACTCTTTGCTGCTTTCACTTGCCAACAGCTTCTTACACAGAAGGAAACAAGAGTTTCCCCTCTGCCAAAAAATAAACACTTCCCAGAGACTTTCCATTAATCTATGAGAAAAAACACATTGTTCCTGCCCTCCCCCCACCTCTCCAGTAACTAGGGGATACTCCTGACACACAGTGAGAAGCAACATGAGACAAGCGGCCAGTGGCCTAATCGTCTTATTCAGATTTCCAGCAGATGAGCTTTGATTGTCTCTCAAAGAAAACTTTGTAGCCAGCCTAATTCACAGTAGCCTGAGTTGCCTTTTAGCTGGACCCCAGAGTGTGTAGCCAGGCCACACTGACAGTCTGCTCTCCTGCAGAGATTTACAGTTACCATCTGACCGGTTAAGGCAACAATCTGTCACTTTTGCAAGATTAACAATATCTATATAGGCTGACAGAGGCTCATGCTGCTAATTGTGTGTGATCTACAGCCCTAATTGCTCTTTTCATTGTTGGAGGGATGTGAGAAGGATGGCGTATGGAAGCCGTGGTATTACACAAACAGTCTCTCTGAGCTGTATAATACAGATGTTTATTAAAGGTTTATCTGTGCTGCACATCTCATAATATACCCTTGCTCTGGATCTTTTGTATTTCCCACCCTGCATCTGTGCGGTCTTCTCCTGAGTGAAGGCATCCCGGTATTTTTCTAGAGAGAGCAATACTGACCGAACAAACTACTCATTTCTGGATTCTCTCTGCATTAATCAAACACATGAGTTTTCTTACAGGTAGCTATTCCCCAGTGTTCTGGGCCACCTCCAACAGAGGAGGTTCCAAAAAGCACCAGCAATAAATATGACTACAACTGGGGAATGGGATGGCTGAGGAGAGTTAGGATTGTAATTTCTAGCCTTGTGCAATGGCAGAAAGCCTCAGTAACACTGGCTGCTCTCAGCGGATTCTGAAAGTTGGTCCTTCTGGTAGTTCAATGAGATCTGCAAAGGGGAAAATAATGGAGTTTGTGCCTTTTTTCAGGTAATAATGTTGATATGATTAAATGAGGTTTTATTTGACTTTTTTATCTCCTTAAAAGTATAAAGAAATGTCAAGTCTGCTCTTCCCTCCTTCTTCCAGGTGTCACTTGTGAGGTCCATGGATTTTCAGACCCACCCAGGCCTTCACATAGGATGGGATACGCTCATGTCACTAGACATGAGGAGCGGCTGAGAGGTAGCTGCTGTACAGTCTGAGTTCTCTCGTCCTTTAAAGGAGGAGTGCTGGGAGCCTTTAACAAACAGCGCTTTTCTTCCAATGCCCCAGATACACATTTGAGCCCTCCAATGAGCTCTCATGAACACAGGGCTGCCCTGCATCGACATTCCTGATATAGCAAAAGCAAAAAAAGCCAAACCCAGCCCCTTTGAAAATATACCCAGGCCTTTTAAATATATATTAAAGCACCAATAACAACAACAAAAGGGGGAAGGCACAATCTCTTTAACGAGCAGGCCTCAGGCAGAGAGTGCTGCGGCTGTGTTGAAGTCAGGTCTTGCTAAGGAAGGGATCCTCCAGCTGAAACATGAATACTTTTGTTTCCCCTTCCTCTCCTGACCATCCTGAAAGCTACAAATGAAGCAGAGACAGAACAGTTGCCTTTGAGCCAATTAAAGATGCCCTGGCAAGCTTCAGATACCAGCCCCTGCAGTCTGATATTGATTCATGGTTCTAAACAGAAGAACTGTACTAGGGAATAGCTGCTAAAAATAACAACACCCATAATAACCCAAGAGTGGAGCTGGTGCACTGGGTATTTGTAGGGTCTGGAGTGCCCGTGATGTGCTGACAGTGTTCTGTTTAAATGAGATCTGATTAACCTCACAAATTCTCCAGCTCCTCTGTGGTGTGGGCTAATTTTTCAGGGGCTTCCCGACACCATGCAATGTGGAAACCAGACACACTGCTAATGAATCATCTAATTTTTTTTTTAGCATCGGTATCTCCAATTCTCTGAGACGTGTGACACATTTTCTGTCAGCCAGTTTTTCATTTCCAAATGGCTTTTTGACTTCCACTTCATAGCTTCTATGGGATGCTTTCTCTGAGGTGGAGGGGGGTGTCAATAGAGCTGGTGAAGATCTGTCCATCATGTCACATCAAGATTATCTCCTCTGGGACTCTGCAGTGTGGTCAACTCTCACAATTTTATCACACTATCAGAGGGGTAGCTGTGTTAGTCTGAATCTGTAAAAGCAGCAAAGAGTCCTGTGGCATCTTACAGACTAACAGATGTATTGGAGCATGAGCTTTTGTGGGTGAATACCCACTTCGTTGGACGCATGTAGTGGAAATTTCCAGAGGCAGGTATAAATATGCAAGCAAGAATCAGGCTACAGATAACGAGGTTAGTTCAATCAGGGAGGATGAGGCCCTCTTCCAGCAATTGAGGTGTGAATATCAAGAGAGGAGAAACTGCTTTTGTAGTTGGCTAGCCATTCATAGTCTTTGTTCAATGCTGAGCTGATGGTGTCAAATTTGCAGATGAACTGAAGCTCAGCTGTTTCTCTTTGAAGTCTGGTCCTGAAGTTTTTTTGCTGCAGGATGGCTACCTTTAAATCTGCTATTGTGGGTCCAGGGAGATTGAAGTGTTCTCCTACAGACTTTTGTATATTGCCATTCCTAATATCTGATTTGTGTCCATTTATTCTTTTACGTAGGGACTGTCCAGTTTGGCCGATGTTCATAGCAGGGGGACATTGCTGACATATGATGGCATGTATTACATTGGTGGACATACAAGTGAAAGAACCGGTGATGATGTGGCTGATCTGGTTAGGTCCTGTGATGGTGTCGCTGGTGTAGATATGTGGGCAGAGCTGGCATCGAGGTTTGTTACATGGATTAGTTCCTGAGTTAGAGTTACTATCGTGTGGTGTGTAGTTACTCGCGAGAATATGCTTCAGGTTGACGGGTTGTCTGTGAGCGAGGACTGGCCTGCCACCCAAGGCCTGTGAAAGTGTGGGATCATTGTCCAGGATGGGTTGTAGATCCCTGATGATGTGTTGGAGAGGTTTTAGCTGGGGACTGTATGTGATGGCCAATGGAGTTCTGTTGGTTTCTTTCTTGGGCTTGTCTTGCAGTAGGAGGCTTCTGGGTACATGTCTGGCTCTGCTGATCTGTTTCCTTATTTCCTCGTGCGGGTCTCATGCAGGACTCTTTGCTAATTTTATCACAGTATCTGGTGTTCTTCTTAAAGCCCCAGTTCCTTGAGTCTTTCCCCCTCCCCTCTGTAAACTTCTAGCCTTCTTGGTTGTGGAGGAAAGGTGGAAAATATAACCTGAGGGACCCTCCGGGGTCAAATCTTGGAAGGTAAAGAAGAAGAACACAAATTGTGTTACTCAGTTTGGAATCTCATCATTTTTTAGCTTGTCTCATGATTTTGGGGGGCTTCACTCATGATTTCTGAGTGCTTGGGGTTAGCAACACTTTCTTTGTGTGAGGATGGGATGAATCAGGGCGCCTTCCTGAAAGCTGCTTTAGTCAAGCACAAATTACTGGGCTCAATCCAGGAGTAACTGGCAGGAATGTAATGGCCTGTGTACACAGAAGGCCAGGGGAGATGTTCTAACAGTCCCTTCTGGCATTGAATTAATTCCTAGATTCACAGAGTCTTACACGCAGTAGTTGTAGAAATACGAGGCCAAATTTTCAGAAAATTCTGAGCACCCACATTTTACAGAAAAATCTCAGTTCCTGCAGTCAGAAAGGCCCTGCAAGACCGCATGGGTCTAGAACCTGTGCCTGTAGACCTGCCATGTAGAGGGTAGCTTTAGGCTCTCAACCCAGGACTAATTTGTAACAAGCCTGCACGCCACTGCCCATGACCTGCTATGGACACAGACCATGTGAAGTCCCACCTCTAGGAGTCTGACAGGCAGCAGCCTCGTGGCTCCTGATTGGCTCCCCACTCTGTATAAAGCCCATGGGCATTCCATGAAGTGGCCTGGCACCAGTATGGTTGTCTTGCAGCTGCCATGACCATTCCTGCTCCTGGCTTTGACCTTGGCTTGATTTGGTCTTTGCCTCCTGGCCTGGACCCTGAAATCTGACAGGAAGAAAAGTAATTTCAGTCTTTCTGAGAACAGGGCCTGGGATCCCCTGCACACAAGGCTGTCCACTGTGCCTGTGCCCTACTCAGTGGGCACAAGCCAGGGCAGAAAAAGTCTCCTTGCCTCCTTTCCTTCCCTTATCCCCGTGTGCAGTGATGGGGAAGGACCCTTTCTTTCCCACTTGTGCAATCTGCTAAGTGTCAGAGAGAAGCATAGTTACTCACTGAGAGTGCCAGACAGCCCAAAGGTGGTGGGCAGTGACGCGGAGCACAGAAGCTGCTCACGGCACCAACAGAACTGGCCAACTGCAAGGGGGATGCGGACATGGAGAAGAAAGGTGCAGCCCACAAAGTGATGTCATTGTAGCCTCTGCACACCTATGAGCGCTGCTCCTCTGTGGTCCCCTGCAGTCCCGCACCGCCCCTAATACAAGGCTGTGCCTGCATGGTGCTATGGGGTCCTGGAGACAGCACGCTGGGAGAGACTCAGGTTTACAAACCCATGTCTTGAAGAAATGCTTTACGCTTCCCTTTGGAGGAATTACATTATTTTTATATACCCACCAGCTTGAAATCTCAGTGACCTCATGTCCCTGAGTTGCAGCATATATGCAGCTCAAGCTCCATGCAAAAGTTCAAAGCCATTTTCAAATGCATTTGTAAGGAGCCTCTGTGTTTTCCAGGTTATAATGTAATGTTCTTCAGAAACCTTGAGGGAGGAAATCATTCAGCACCTCTTTTCTCCTATGCATTATTTCCCCGCCGAGAGGAAGTGAGTTTTGTGGCGGCATCATGTACAATATCAGATGCCGTTCCCCTCCCCTTTGGTTAAGTCTCAAGAGCTTTCTTTTTTCACTTGTGCAGTTTATTACGTGAGACTCAGAGACTAAAGCAATGGAGCAGGTGAGACGCATATGCCCCATTTCTTATGAGTTCCAGCTTCCATGCAAACAGAGACCTGTTGATCCTCTGTTCGTGGGAGCTGGTGCAGGCTGCTGTCCCTTTTGAAACTGCTGGCAGTCTTCATTCCTTGTCCTGTGCAAACATACCAGCAGTGAAATGGACACAGTAGTAGCTAACTTATGGCACCATTCCCCTAGAGCTCTGGAGTATTCTATGCTGCTGAGGTTCTTCTCCTATGCCTATCACCATGGTATCTGAGACGAGGACTATAATACTGTGGTGTCTTTTTAATGGTGCCCATTAAATGGTGCTTGCCTATGCACTGTAGGGGCTGGAGAAAATGTCTAAGGTATTAACCACCCTCCTGCCACTCATATCTTCATCTCATCTGGTTCTGAAGAGAATGTAGAGGCATCCCTATGATGCACATTTGCAATCTTTGCATTTTTTCCCAGGAAATGTGGGTCTGTTTAGGTAGCTCTGTTTTTCTGTGTAACCCTTCATTACCTTGACAGATGTTGCCTGTGTTTACCGTCTGCACCATCATGACCAGGCATGGGCTGTGAAGAGGGAGGCAGAGACACTGAATGGTTGCAGGATAAAGACAGTTATCACCAGCAGTTTTTGCATGGCTGTTTATCACACTATTAGCTCTGGCTGAATAAAAATAGATTAAAAATTAAACATGGTCTAAAATGTGAAAAAGCTGGGTGGTGGCTAAGCAGTGATTCTGTTTTAAAGCTGCAGAGTCAGATTTCACATTGGAAACAAGAACCCTGAGGCTCACCAAGCATTCCGGGAGCAGTGTTTCTCTGGGTTCCCCCTCGCTAATGTCACAGATGGGTGACCACGAATCCTCTCCCTCCCCAACCCACTTTCTGCTGCCCGACCCTGCAAGAGAGCAGGAATTAGGGAAGGGAGCAAGCTCCTAGAACCAAGGGATTGTGACTCGCTCAGACTATTGTTGGGTTCACAAACTCACTTCCCCACTTTTCCCCTGGGAATATAAACTCAGGGTTTTCTTTCAAGGGAGATTCAATACTTTTAAAACTGTCTTTATATTAATGGGTGTCTCTACTCTGCACTAGGGACAGGGGAAAGTGCTCACCTGGCAGCAGTGCCCAGGCCCTGGCCGTGGTATAGGCTCCATTCTGTTTCTATTTTGGTTAGCAGAATTTTTCTGGCTTCCTCTCTTCTCCATCACTCACCCTCTCTGGGTTTGATTTTCATCCTGTCTCTATACTGACTCTTCCCCTCTGCCTTTACTGCCTTCCCTCCAGCCCCTCTAAGTGTAAGAATAAACCTACTCAGTGGGAGCTGAACTTTCAGAGGTCTGGATTCAAAACTAGGCAAGACTAGTTCACCTACCACTGATATCAAACCCACATATATGACCTCACTGCTCTCACGACATGAGCATTACACCTTCATGAAGGAATGCAAAGGGAGGAGAGGCTGAGGTGGGTGTGAAGGGGTCAAAGCCCGTGTCTAAGGGAACTAGCACAACCATAGCTGGGCAATGACATGGATGAAAACAATATGACAGAGCCACTGGCTCTCTGTACATGCAGCCCCAAAAGTCACACTGGCCTTTTAGGCTCTCTTACATTGCTAGTGCCTGTCTAATTTGCTCACCCCAGGAAGTATGCATGTTTGTCTCTTACTCTCTCATTTGGCTGCCTGTTCAGATCCACTGTCTGCCTTTAGCACACTTGTAATGCTTCCCTCCAGGAGTCTGTAGCTCTGATAAATGCCTTGTGGAGATAAAACCCCTACTTCTCAGATACTTCTGCTCAGTTTGCTGTTGGAACAGGTGGTAATTAGCAAGCAACTAACTCTAAGGGGGGAAAAATAATCATGTTAATAGTTTGCAGAAGGCATTCGGCTCATTTCTGTGAGATAATGGTTTATTGCTATTACAGAAAGGGGATTTGATTAACATAGATGACAAAGCAGCAGCAGGAGAAGGACATAGAAAGAGCCACAAAACAATAACTACATGTAGAATATCACTTAACAGATTCACCCCTTGGAAATACAGCTGACAGGTAATACAGTGTGTCAGATACTCAGTAGTGCTCAGACTGTTCACGAACGTGGGCTAAGTACCTCGACAGACAGATGCACACACTGTTAACTGAATACTACACTCATCACAGTGCTAGGGAAGGTTCTCAGTGCAGTCCGGATTCTCTCTGGATGCCTTTCAGCCTGTCTATAGTCTGCAGTAGCTTTAAACAGGAGGAAAAAATGAAACAAACTGGGTAGCCAGTGGCAATAAGGGTTAACACACTAACCTCTCCAGCTTCCATGCTTATGGCTGCGAGGGCTTCAAATGTGGCTTAGTTCAAAAGCAAAATGATTTTGGAGTCTGTTTACTCCCTGCTTGTCCTGTGTGCACATCAATGTGCAAATTTCACTGCACACTGTGCAAATTTCTACCACCACGGTGCAAAGCAAGACAGTTATGGCCTCTTGGGGGGAGGGATAGCTCAGTGATTTGAGCACTGGCCTGCTAAACCCAGGGTTGTGAGTTCAATCCTTGAGGGGGCCATTTAGGGAACTGAGGTAAAAATCTGTCTGGGGATTGGTCCTGCTTCGAGCTGCGGATTGAACTAGATGACCTCCTGAGGTCCTTTCCAACCTTGATATTCTATGATTCTGCTCAACACGAGCCAAATGGGGTTATGGTGGCCATGTCTGGCAGGCACTGTCTAAGGTGAATGGGAGAAACTGCCCATGTTATACCAAACCTGGTCTGAGCTCTGTCTTGCGGCCTGCCAGAGGATTATCCTGATGGGTGGTGGGCGGGCTGCAGGTTAGATTAGACAAACACCTATCAGGAATGGTCTCGTTATTATGTAGTCCTGTCTTGAGTGCAGGGGACTGAACTAGATGACCTGTTGAGGTCCCTTCCAGTCCTACACTTCTGCTTCCATAAAAAGGACCTGAAACTGACCTGTGAGAGCTGAAGTAGAAGTAATAGCCTACACATTAAACCCTAACATACTGACCCCTTGACAAGAACTTAGCAGTGCAGAAATCAGGCATGCAGGAAGACTGACAGAGACAGAGCTGAAGTTCACAGATTCCAGGGAGGCATGGAGAACCTGTGGACTCCAGTTCTGAGAGCAGGAAGGATGAGGCTGGCCACACAAGAGGTGGTATTTAATTATTCACTGCCTTCCTCAGGAGGATTGGTCAATCAGATATTCATCTGATGTGCCAGAGAGAGGGAGTTTCGTCTAGGAATGGCCAGCTCAAGTACAGAGAGAGGTGGCCCTCAAAGAATCAGCTACGCCTCTTGGCGTTTAAAGTCTGTCTGAAGTGGCTATTTATCTATCCTGTTTGTAGGGCACCTCTTGCTAGTCATCAATACCTCCTTCAATAAACATGGAAGTGCAAAACACATTAAACCAGTCAGCGAGACTCAACCAGGCAAATACTCAGCCCAAGTCACTTGTGTGTGCAAAGCGGGTTAGCAGAGCCCTGCTCATTGTATTTTGAGTGGGAGCAGAGCTGGCCAAGCTTTGAAGAACCCAATAAAAGTTCCACTCTGGTTTGGTTGGAGTTCAGGGCTGAAGGTTTTGGGGCATTCTTCTCTCTTCCTAAATGGATCTCCCTATACCATGAGGCATAATTTTTACCGTAAGCATAATGAAGAGGGTCTGCCAACCCAGGAAGCTGGGTTTGGTCTAGGAGCTCTCTAGACTATGTCTACACTGCAGCTGGAAGCGAGCATCGCAGCCCGGATAGACACTGAGTTTGTAGAAAGGAGCATGTTTATGCCAGCCCCTCTGATACATGCCAGCTGGAGTAGTTGCAATGGGAGATGAGAGAGGCAAGGGATAACATGATAGGGCTGGATCACATGGGTTGATATCAATTCTATGTTTTGCTACAACTCTTTCCCACGCTGTAATAATGCGATTCAGTTTATGCTCTCTTCCCTTATCAGTGTCATTGGGATGAGTGTAAAATAAGTAATTCAATGATAACGTTAACTGCTTCAGTTTGCACTAATGGAATCTCTAACTGGGGTCAGTAGCTGAACATCAGTGGAAAGGAGAACCTTGAACAGGACTTGCTGTAAGAATATTGTTAGCAGTAGCTCAACTCAGCCCCTGCATCAGAAACCGTTTGCTCTCCCACTATCAAATGTAAGAGAAATATTACAGGGAGCATCAAAGGGATCTGGAAAGTATTGTTAACCCACATCAAAGATGGAGACCTTAGCAAGTAGGTTGGCAGTGGTAGTGAGATCAGTGTAGTAAGATCAAAAGGAATAAAATACAAAGATGTGCAATATTCCTTCGCCAGCTGTGGAGATAAATAAGAGAGCTTCAAAGGAACTTTCTATATTCGTGACTGTCTGATAAATAAATAAATAAGACAGTTGGCTCCTTGAGAGTTTAGCATTAAGAGAATGGGGAGCAATAAAGTGGAGTCTTCTGGCTGCCAGATTCTGCTCAGCTAGAATAATAAATCGGTGGGTTCCCTCCTCAGCATCCTTCTCAGAGCGATGGGGTGAGTGTGTGTTTGTGAGGGTAGGACGGGCAACTGCCTCTGAAAATGTAAGCTGAGAAAATATAAATTGTCAGATGCCTCCGGAGTTTTTAAAGGATGCAGCAATAAGCCAGTAATGGACTGCAGAGAATTCACATATTAAAGTAATAAAGCTGAGCATCTTTTCATTATTCCCAGAAAGCTTCAGTGTGCACCTGCCTATGCACACTGGGGCTGGGAAGTCATCGATCACTCTGAAATTCTCTGTTCCCTGCAAAGACTGAGAGTGCTTATCACCCATCACTTGTCAATGGAAACTGCAGTAAGCTAGAAATGGGCCACAGAATGGGTGTTGGCTTGAAAATACTGAACAAGAACTATGCCTTTTTCATTTCCAGTGGTGGGGGGAGGGAGGAAGAAACTCAGAACCGGTGGCCAACCAGAACCTAAAGGTGCAGAAACTGCCCTCCGCCCTGTCTGGGTGATGTCCCCCGTGCCTGGGGAATGGGCAAGGTCTTTGTGTTACCTACACATTCAAAGTAAGTCTTAACTGAGACTTAGCTGGCACATGGCCTGCACTAGTCCTGCTTAATGCAGATGTCTGAGCTGTATCTGGCAGTGTTCCTGGCTCTGATGGGAGCATCCAGCAGGAAACACAATAGGACTGGTTGGCCCCTAGTTGGCAAAGAAGCCTAGGACTGGACGGGCCCTGGAGATGGAACGCCCCTCTCAGCTGTGCAGCTGGTGCCTGATGGGCAGGGGTCAGTGTGCAGGGGTGGGAGAGCCTGTTGAAACTCACTGAGGCCATGATAATGGCATCCTGTACCCGGGGACCCTTCAGTGTTACCTGAGTGTTACCAAATCTAGGTTCTGGCAGGACAAAGGTGGAGGTGACTTGAAAATACCCCATCCCACTTCAGTCAGGGCCCCCAATACAGCTGATGCCTTCCGAGCTTTCAGACACAAACGCTGACACCCCTGAAGGGAAAGTTTCTCCTACGTCCACAAGGTTCTGCTCCCATCAACACCAAAAGCAATTCATCCTTTGTTTTCAATGGGAGAAGGTCAAACCTGCTGTCGCCCTTCATGACCATGCTCCTCTGCCATGACAGGCCGCTGTTCAGCAAGCTGCCAATGCACTTACCTAACTTTAAGCAGGTGGGTGGGTCCTGCTGACTTCAGTGGGTGTAAAAGTTCCAGACATACCTTAGCACCTCATTGAGTCAAGGCCACAGTTGTTAGGTCTCTTCTAGCTCTCATTTCGGAGAGATTTTTCTTTTGCAAAGTTCACTTCCTGTGGATCCATCTATTTATATTTTTCAGTGATTCTCTTTGAAATTGCTGTGATGACTTGTCTACTCCTTCTCCCTAGTGTCATATTAAAGGGACTATTAAAAGACTTTTTGAAAGTGTAGATTTTCACACTTGTTACAGCTGACATCCGTCTCTAACAGCACCTGGAGCTAATTACCAGGTGCTGTTATCAAAATATGAAATTCAATATTTGGAGAGTAACCTCTTTTTCTGTCCCAAAAACATTTCAGATGAAGTATCTGGCAAGTATGTTTCCACTCCATAAAATAGCCTTTTTTATGGTTATTTTTGCAGCAACCTGATTGTCCTCTTTGGAGCAGGAGTTTCTCTCTGCAGCAGGTCCCTGTAAATTCCTCTAGGATTTAGAGCACCAGCAAGCCCAGGAGCTACCTTACAAACACTGTATTGGAGAATACTCATTTTTATTTTCTTAACAGAAGTCCGGATTCTGCTCCCACTGAGATCAGTGGAAGCAAGTTCAGGCCACCAATTATCAGCTTTTATTTAACAAATAAAAGGTCTTTGATGGTTGCCAGAGATCAGACCACCTGTCTTGCAATTTCCCAGGAAGCACTTTGCTTCACAGCTCGTAGACTGCACTGTTTATGTGAACCCGGGCTGAGGCTAGCACATTTAGCTGCAACAAGGTATCATCTTTTGTCTGTTCCCATTCTTTTTTGGCCAGCAGATGATCATCAGCTCACCTGGACTACAATTTAGCCCATGTACATGTGCTGTGGTCTGTCTTCACTCGCGTGGGTGTACAGCAGGTGCAGCTCCATTGAAGTCTGTGAAATCACTGGTGTAAAACTAGCAAAAAGAAGAGAATCAGATGTGCTAGCATGTGTGCCTCTGTGCATGCGCTAGGTCCTTCTTTCTTTCATTATTTTGAAACTTCTTCTGTCGTATTTGCCTGGTACATGGGCAACAAACAATCTAGGGTGACCAGACTGCAAATGTGAAAAATTGGGACAAGGGTGGAGGGTAATAGGAGCCTATATAAGAAAAAGACACAAAAATCAGGACTGTCTCTATAAAATCAGAACATCTGGTCACCCTAGAACAAGCCAACCTGGCTGCAAATCTGGGCGAGAATAGAATGCCCATAGCTGGATTTTTAACAGGAAAGTCTCTGTTGTTTTAACATTACTTTTTCCATTTGTTTTTCTTTTGTCTTTTGCTGCTGTTAGAAATGTAACCAAACCCCAGAAGACCATAAATGCTGTTTGAACGAAGCAATCAGTTTCACTATCTAAACTGCACATTCCAGTAATAATCAGGGAAACAGTGTGGCTTAAAATGTGAACAAACCCAAAATTATTCTCTTTGAAAGAAATGAGCTAGTTCTGAACTTTAAATTGGAAGGTTCAGTTTTGGATCACAGGATCAAAAGAGGCATTTCCTTAAAAGGCTGAAAGCCTGTAAATAGCAGAAGGAAGCAATTTCTAACACTCGCTGTCAGCTCTCTAGCTCCAGCTGTGCTCATCCATCTGCAATACAGAATGGTGCAAGAGCAAGTAGTGTTGTGGTCGTTATTTGACTGGTGGTTTTAACAAGAGCTCATTGAGGTTTACCCTTGATCATTGGGTCTTTAAACTAGTAATGATTAAAATAAAATAACACCACAGCAGAAAATGGACTAAACTCTCTAAAATCCAGCAAACAAACCAAATGGCACTCTCTCAGCTGGAGGAGGAAAAGGCAGTTTATTAAACTAAACCAAACAGGAAGGAATCTATTATTGCATTCTATGGCTTTTATTTGTAGACTTTCAGAGGAATCTTCATGTCAGCCATTCTGGCTTTGTGTCTTATTGATGTTTTGCCTTTTTTATGAATGACAGGACAAGACACAGCTGAGATTCAAGCATGCAATAGGGTTTCGTTTACTAGAAAGTTTACCACCTGTAGAGAGCAAAAATTACAGCAATTAGCCAATACAATCCTCCAGGAAAAGCAGGCACATGAGTACATTCCAAAAATTCTTTTTGATCTATGGAAAGGTTACACGCACAGAGACCAAAAGACCTAGAGGTTTTCTGAGACCATATACTCCTCCATCATTGCTTCCCACAGTCCTTTTACATCCTGATCCTGCAAACACTTATATATGTGCTTCACTATAGATATATATGTTGTTCCCAAGGGGAGCACTTTCCCTCGGAGCCTGTTGTACTCTCTAGCAGTTCTTACCACTGGGAATTTTTTTCCTTTATCCATTCCTCTCCCTCCCGCCCCGCCTGCCCAGCTGTTCCTAGTTACCCATAAGACTACTCAGGGCATATAAAGTTAGCCACGTGCATAGGTGGTTGCAGAATCAGGGTCTTAGGTTGCAAGCCCACTGAGGCAAAGAGTGCCTCTTTATCCAGGCTCATACAGTACCCACCGTAATGGACCCCCACTCCTGACTGGGGCTTTGGGCACTACAGCGATAATACTGTCTCCTAGTGCTTGACCCAGTTTGAAAGGACCTTGGTGATGGCACTGTTATCACTTCATTAAGAAGTCCAATTGGTCTCAGCATTAGGAACTGGTCCAGTGCAATTTTTTCAACTATGCCTAGTTACCACCTTGGAGGGCTTGTTTAGGAGGCTGCAGCTGGAAGCACATAATTCAAAAAAGGCAAGATGTGATTCATTCCCCATGGCTGCCATTTTTTTAGTGTTTCTAAAGAGACAGACAATCCTTCCCAACTGCCCATCTCCCTGGGGTTACATGCTATGTATGACAAGGAGCAGGTGAGGATTTTGCTATGCCAGCTAGCAGTTTTGTCTCATTCTGTCTTTCCCACACTCCTTCCTGTCCACAGAGAAATATGACATTAAAACAATTCAGAGATGGCTTCTCTCTTTGAAATTTCAAGTGGCTTTTGTACAATTCAGTGTGGGGGGAAATTACCCATTGCCCCAGAATTCCACACAAAAGGTGGATATTTAGTCTTCCTGATATTTCAGACTGGAGAAGATTTTTCAAAAGGGCCTAAGATAACTGGGAGCCCAGTTCTCAGTGGCTTTCATTAGAGCTGGGTGTCCAACAGCTTAGCCCCATTTGAAATTCCCAGCCTATTATTTCTGTGCTCAATTATTTTATTACTGGATTTGATGTTACAGGAGGACTGGAGTTTTATTATCACCTGAGTTACTTCACATCCTATTTAGGAACTAGTGCCTGGTTCATGATGTATAACTATCTCCTCCAGCAAAAGCTCAGCATAGAAGCTGGAGATACAGCAGGGATTTAAACAGTCAAAGAGGAGAAGGTTAAAGTGATGACCATAGTAAGAGAACATATCTGACAAGCCATCCCATCCAGAGCACTGTAGGTACAAGCAAACCTCTGCTCACAGAGGCTGGCACTGGAACGGTGTTAGCAAAGCTACTAGGCTCTATGAAAGGAACTTTGGGTGAAGATTTCACTTCCAGGACTAGATCAAAAGAAACCAGGTTACTAGGAGAGCCAGGCAGTTTTTGAAGTACTGTACATTTGCATCGTAAAGGCAGAGATCCAAGTTTAAATTATATATTTTGTTTCAATAGTCTCTTTAAAGATGAGTAAAAATTGTCCTTTGAAGACTTCTGGGATAAAAGATCCATATTATAGTTGTGAGAGATCCTAACCTTCTCAGGGCGGCTTGAAGCTCTGAAATTGCATAGCATCTCACCAGGATTCTGTTACTCCTGGAAGCTGGTGGAGGATTGTCTGCTACCCCGTACTCTCAATCAAAACCTCCACTATGACTTAAAGAGCAGCTTACTTTCAAAGTCTTTGAGTATTCATCTGTTAGAAATCAGAGGATGTTTATTTTTCTCATGCAAACTTTGTAGTATAATAATATGCATAGATTCATACAGCCATACTGATTGTTGTAAGCGTATTTCTACAGAAGTCAGTATAGCTACTCCAAATCTAAACTGTTGGACGGGAGAGCAAAAATTTGGCCTATAGTGTTTGAGCCACCCTCTGAAATCATATCGGAGGTACTGAAATCAAAGCGGTGCTTCCTTCTACCCAATGGAAACTGGAGTTCAAAAGAGCCTATCAGAGTTGAGCATCTATTTCACTGAAATTCAATAGAATTTGGGCATCCAGCTCCCATACGCCCTCTAGAAATCCCAGGCCAGATTTTATAAATATATTAGAAAATAGGTCTTGCTGACACATTGTCAGTGTCACTTACTAGCCAGATGTTCTCCTCCCCCATTAGTAATGACCCTCCAATTGCCAGACCACTGGCCTAAGCTTAACAAGGGGACTTGCCCATGAAACTTTGCCTTAGGTAGGTTTGTGAAATGAAAAGCACAAAACTCTATTCCTTATCTTTTAATTCTCTTCCCCTACCAATTCAGCTAAAGGTGAAATCAACTCCTATATACAGGGGTGACAATCTCGTAAGCACTGCTGAAGACCTCAAACTTGCTTGTTGCTAATGCAACACTTCACCTGGGTGAAAATTTCACTGTGACAGAAATCTGGGTTACACAGATAATGAAGTGAAGGGAGTAGTGTCCAAACTTCCATGGTATGGAGTCTGGGAGAAAAATCCCTGGAAGGCTGTGCAGCAATGAACACACTGAATCTCAAATCTCTTCTTTTCCCACTGGGAGAAAAAAAGTCTTTTCAAAAAAAAGTATTCAAGGCCAGAGCTGTGAATACTCAGTAAAATTCTCCTTTAATGAGATTGCCTAGTAATTTAACCATTACATCATTTTATTGACCTTATTTATGTCTGTTGTACTTTACTGTTGCTATCAGTGCCCCTAGAATTGCCAGTAAAAGCAGATTCTGCCTTTCTGTATGGCACCATCTCCCAGCAGCCCCATGTAATCAGGAGGAGACTGAAAACACGCAGGTCTGAGGTGACTTCATCTTCCATGGGGCTGGAGGCCTTTGTTAGAGGAGTACAAACTGAGTAAATTTAGCCACATCCACGTGCTGAGTCTCATTTACACAGCTCTTAAGTTATTCTCCCAGTGCAATCCTCTCTTCTGGTTTCAGCCCATGACAGGCAGGGAGATGATTCACTGTTGGTCTGTCACTATCAGAACAAAAGAGGCTGTAGCCCAGGGGTTATCAAACTGGGGGCTGGAACCCCTCAGGAGGTTGCGAGGTTATTACATGGGGGGTCACGAGCTGCCAGCCTCCACCCCCCCAACCCCGCTTTGCCTCCAGCATTTATAATGGTGTTAAATATATTTAAATATTGTGACAAAGTTCCTCCTCTACCTTGGTGCGTCCTGCGCTTATTGGCAGATTTGCTCACCTCAGTGATCTTCCCCACAGTCTGGGTCAACTCCTCCTGTGTCTGATCAGGAGTTGGGAGGTTTGGGGGGAACCTGGGCCCGCCCTCTACTCCGGGTTCCAGCCCAGGGCCCTGTGGATTGCAGCTGTCTATTGTGCCTCCTGTAACAGCTGCATGACAGCTACAACTCCCTGGGCTACTTCCCCATGGCCTCCTCCAAACACCTTCTTTATCCTCACCACAGGATCTTCCTCCTGATGTCTGATAATGCTTGTCTCCTAAATCCTCCAGCAGTACACTCTCTCACTCTCAGCTCCTTGCCTTCTTGCTCCCAGCTCCTCACTCGCACTCCTTCTCCTCTGGCTCCTCCCTGCCTGACTGGGGTGAGCTCCTTTTTAAACCCAGGTGCCCTGATTAGCCTGCCCTGATTGGCTGCAGGTGTTCTAATTAAAGTAGCTATCTCCACTGCCTTCTAGAAAGGTCTTAATTGGCTCCAGGTGCCTTGATTAACCTGGAGCAACTGCCATTTGGTTACCATGGTCCTAGGGATTTGTTTAGCCTGGGGCTAACATACCTGTTTCTCAGTACTTTACTGTAGCCATCTGGCCTTGCCCCATCACAATATATGTATTTAAAAGTGTGTTAATTTATAAGGGGGGGTCGCACTCAGAGGCTTGCTAATGTGAAAGGGATCACCAGTACAAAAGTTTGAGAACCACTGCTGTAGCCCTTCCTACTTGTTAGGGGAATAGATGTAAGGAGCCTGCATCTAAACATAGATGGTAAGAGTAAGAAATGTTAGGGCTGATCACTCCCCTTTAGCAGCACATGCCCACATGAGCCATTCCCATGGATTTAGGTTGCTGAGGACGGTTAACACACCCGTCACAGTGAACACTCTGCCCTCTCCTGACTTGCAGGGGTCAGCTCGGTGAAAGCCAGTGTCCATGGAGCACTCAGTCAGCAGCCACTTTGCTGCTGCTGCCAACAGGGTCTCCAAGCAAGGTAAGTTGGGATGGTGCTTTGGTGATGTGGGTCTCCTTCCAGTGGGAACTAGAAATTGTCCCCCTCATTCCACACCGGCTACCAAAGAGGGCCAGGCTATGAGTGGCTCAAACATGGGTGCAGGGGAAGGGTGTAGCGAGCCTCTCTTCCCTTGCACAGCCTGTCTGGGGTCCTGTACGGTGCAGACCTGGGCTCAGGAAAGGTGCCAGAAGGGGCTCCCTAAAGATTGTGCTGCCCGTGCTGTGCAGCTCCACAGGCCAGGCACTAGATGCCATGACTTGGCCCTGGCTTTCCATCATTACCAACAGGAAGTAGCTTTTCCTGTCAATATCTGGGGCTTGGCAAGTACCATCCAGAGGGAGAGGTTTTACAAACTGAAAAACACTCCGTGCTGAGCTCCACAGTAGGTGGGTCAGTGAGATCAAGGTCCAGGCCAACACAGGGCATTAGAAACTGGTGATCGGGGGAAGTGCCGGGGCTCAGCAAAGCATGACCTGACCAGGACACACAGGTAATGACTCACTGAAATGGGGAGGCTGCTTCACTGGTTCAATGAGGCCTTTTCTTATCTTGAAGTAAGAACCATGTGCTTCCCCCCAGCAGCGTGGCCCTGCAGCGGCTGTCATGTCCCCCTGGCTGGCAGGGGTGATGTGTGTGCTATAGATGCAGCATACTCAGGGGAGGAGTGCTTTACATCACTGAACTGGCATGGCATGAGAGTGCCATGCGGGAAGCGCATCCTGCCTACTGCAGAGCCCCTTCTGCAAGGCACCAAGGCCTCCCGTGCTCCATTGCCATCAGTGCCAGTGGGAGGTGCTCAGCGTCTCCTGGGATTGGGTTCTTAGCGGGATGCAGCGTCTTGCATTCTTCTGAACTGAACTCCTCTGGCTAATGCCTGCAGGGGGCATTGATGGGCTCCAGGGGAAACTGCATCCTGGTCAGAGGGAAGTGCGTAGGGGAGGGCGAGGAATCCCATATCGATCACAGAGGTCCCTGGCCAAAAGGAGGAAATTCTGCATCATAAATCAAGGGACATGACTGGTGAGTTGGGCTGCTGAGCTCTGTCCTTAAGGGGATCATCTGGTGCCCTGCAGGGAGACTAGAAAGTGCTCTTGGCTTGGAGGTGCAGTATCACACCAAGATACTCATCCAGCCAACAAGCAGCTGCTTCTGCTGCAACAGGGGAAAACTGAATAAAGGATGTTCTGCACCAATATTACATTTGCAAACAGCATTTTTTGTGCCTGTGTGGATGGGGAAATGACTGGGTGGGTTACATATTAGGAGCGATAATCCGCTGTGTAACATAAAGATGTGTCTTGACTCCTGCAAATGTATTTAGCGAACAAGCGAATGTTGGCATCAGACAAACAATACAAATGTTATCAAGGGGGAAATGCATTTTTCAGTCTGGGCTGGCTGAAAATATGCAGCCTAATGTGTATTAAAATCCCAGCTCAGTCTTTCATACAAAATGCCTTTCTTTTTGTTTTCCTGTAAGTGGAGCCATTATTTAGCCTTGTAATTATAATAAAAGGTTGCTACAAGCCGCTGAATCAAGCTGGTACAGTAAGTTACAGACAGTTAACCCACACCAATTCTCCTAGGAAATTTCACATTGGACCCCTTAATACATTCGCTTTAAAATTATTCAGATAAGTCAGTGCATAGGCCATTGCTGCAGGGAAAAGATTGAACCTAGAACAAAGTGAAATGAGATTTGAAATAATAAAAATAAAGAAACACACACAAGTTTCAGGTACACCTCAAAAATTCAAATGAGCTCATTTGCAGAGCTAAAAATTTTCCAGGGACTCAAGTTGATTCAAAGAGAAATGTATTTAATTTAAAACAACTCACTTCAGGGAGCTCTGAACCAGGATGAAATGCATTAAATAATTGATCAACCAGGGACTAGAGAAGAAAGAAATCTGTATAGTGTAACTAGCTTAAGAGAAAACACACACATTTTAACATTCAGTACATAACATGTCATGCTATTCTGGAGTCATTCGCCTCAGGCAGGGGTTAATTAAATAATTAATTAGTGAGTGGCAAGGTAGAAGTCCCAGAGTGATTAGCTTTCCAGAATGTCCTACCAATAACCTGTCAGATTAGGCTAGGCTCAGCAACTACAAAAATCCAACATGAGCCCCCAGTCCTCTTCCCAGAACCCCTTCAGGCTTTGTGTTCGAGTATCTAGATCTCTCTGTTTGTTTTTTATTTTATTCTTGTTTTCTATATAAAAAAAGAATAGCACATCTAGGAGCCAAGCAGGTTGCCACTGCTGGAAAAGCCTGTGTACTAAGGAGGTGTGGCTCCAGCACTACTGTTGACGACAATAGCATCAGAACAGCTTGTTAGAGGCGATAGTGCCAGCTATCTAGTCTGCTTTTCCTCTGATAAAGAATGTCTCTGGCTGCAGATTGCATTGTATCACCTTACCCACGCCGGTGACTGGCAACCTATTTCATCCCTCTGACACAGACCGTGGAAAGAACAGAAAATGGAATAAACTAATTCTTTGTAGCCCCTGACACTGTGATAACAACCAGGACTTGTAACAAGCCAACCCTTCCTTTCACAGCTTATCCGCAGCAAGCATCACATTCCCCTTTGTGTGCTGGACCAAAGTCTACAGACATCGAGATGTTCTGTGGTAGCCAATTAAAAAAAGCAGGGATAAGATGAAACCCCTGTTGCCCACAATGGGACGATGTCTTTTAAGGATGGTGTAACATAGCCAGCCAACTGGCTCAGGAGAATCTCCTAGGAACTGTCCCTATCACAGCCCTGTGCATCACTGTAGCTACAGAAGGGATTTCTTCACCTAACTGAGGTGAGAACCAGCCACTTGCAGCAGAGAAATAAGCCAGACTATTGCATGCAACTGCAGCTGGATCCACTTCCTCTGCACATTCATCATGTGTCTGCATGTGCAGAGTGTCAGGAAGAGAGTGTATGTGGTGGCTGGCTCTGTATGGCAGAGTCTAGGGTTCATGACGTAAAAAGGAATCGATGGCCCGATTAGATGCCATAGCTAGATCCACTGAAACCTGACCTAGCGCTGAGGAAATGCTGTTCAGCTGGTCCCTCTAGTGGGTGTTTTTCCCAGCTGCCCTCCTTTGGCAATGGACCCAGTATGACTCCAGAAGCCTCCTGCTACCAGAATCCAGAGAAGGAGGACAGCCTCAGCTGGGGGACTCTGCAAAGCAAGTGTTGTCCATCAAGCAATTGGCTTGATTTACAGCAAACCCAGGAGAAGCCAATAAGTGTCATGCCTGGGAGTTCAGAGACCAGATCTTGACACTGGCAACTGTTTCCAGCACTGGATGCTGACATACTGACTCCACAAGTGTCCGATCTCCAGGTGAATGCACCAGAACTCAGGGATTGTCTATGCTGATTAGACTGGGGCCTGTCCAGCCCAGTCTCCTGTCTCTGCCAGAGGTCAGCATCACTTGTTTCAGTGGAAGGTGGAAGAAAGTTATAATGGAATAATCTGTCCCCAGGGAAGTTTCTTCCTGACCTCCATCAGCAATTGGGTTATGCCCTGATGCCTGAAGGTTTCTAGCCCATATAAATGTTTTATCCTCTGAAGTGACAGTGGATTTTCTCATTAGCCAAATGAATCATTTCATAAATCCTAAACTTTGGCTTCAGCGATATCTTGTGGCAGCGAGTTCTACTGAGCATTGTGTAAGAAAGTATTTTTTCAATTATTGCTGCTCATTTATATTCTTGGTCTTGTATTGTGAAAAAGGAGAGGTCTTCTCCATAGCATTCATTATTTGGGGTACTTGAGTCATATCCCACCTTATTTGTCCCCACACTAAACCAAAGAGTCCCAATCTTTTCACTCTTTCCTCATCTGGAAGCCTTTCCAGGCTTCTGATTGTATATGAAAGAGGGGTTGGGAGGTTATATATATATCTGTCAAGGGAGCATTTGTGGTAATCTGAAGATAAGTTGAATGCACAGCTAATTAAAGGTATTTCTTTTAAATGACTGGATTTGATTTATTAAGACTAGAACATGTGCAAGATTGAATCAAAGTTTTTTTTTAAACAAAATAAAAACTGCATCTGAATCCCGGTTAGCACAATAGAAGACCACTCTAGTCCAACCAGTTAAGAGTTAAAGATGGGAATTTATCGGCACCATTTTGGGGTAATGAAGGAGAATTTATCACATCATGATGTAATAATTATTTCCTTACATTCACTTCCAGCCTTAGAGTCAAACAAAGCCTCTGTTACTCGTCTGTCCTCAGACAGCAGCATTTCGCATTTTGGTTCTCTTCTTGTATCGCCATAAATTTACCAAAGTGTTTAAAGTAAAACAAATGTCTTTAGTTCCTTCTCTTCACTAACTCCAAATGCAGATTAAGATGTAGTTGGTATCAAATGCACATGGCAATAATTTTTCTGCGGGGGTTTAAATTTGGATGTAAAATGGAAATGCATTTTTACTGCCTGGCAATAACACTGCTGTGTATGCAAACAGCAATTAATACCTGCAGCCAATAGACATAAATCCACTGGTGACAGGATAATGGCAGCTAAAGAGGGGGAAATGAAAAGAAACTACAGTTCATTTGCATCTTTTTTGTGTAATTTTATTCGGGTACAGCAGTTCTGAATGAAATGTAACTTCTAAGTACTGTTTGGCTGTATTGAGGCCACACTGTGAACGCAGGAGGCTCTGAGTTGCAGCTGAGTGTCTCTGAATGGTGATTAGCACAACACAGCATACAGTAAGAGACTGATTTGAGTCAATTTCAGCCATGGCAAATCAAATATTCTTCCCCCTGGCAAACAGCACTGAAATCCTGAGTGTCCAACCGTCTCTCTCTCTCTAATCCCGCACTGACTGTCTCTCAAACAATTGTGCATTTCAGTTTTTCAAAATATTATTTTTATTGAGTTTTATTTGAAACAATTCTAACACAGCAACCAAGCTGGGAGATTTCCATAACTTTCCAGACACTACTCTTGCCTCCAACAGAAAAAGAGCAATTAGTAAATAGTTCTCTCCTTTCTCTGCTTGTTTCATATGAGTCAGACACAAGTTATTGGCTCAATAGAGGGGTAACTGGGTGAACTCCTAGGGGGCCTACATTATATAGGGGGTCAGGCAAAATGACTGAATGGTCCTTTCTGCACTTGGACTCTCTAATAGTCTGTTCTGTAGCTGGCGATCATCGGTTTGGGCAATTGATTAAAGATTACTGTAGGGACTGGATTATCTATTCTGCCCCACTTGCTGTACCCCGGTGTAATTCTGTGACTTATCCAGCCAGTCGCAGCCAGAGCACACAGCTGAAATCTCAGCCCTCAGGAATGGGCTATAGGTAGAGAGCAGTTCACACACACTCTCCACAGATGTTAAAAGGCAACAGAAAAATTCTGCAAGAGGAGAGTGAAACTAAATACACCTGGAGAATGACTTGTGGTGATGCACTTACTCACTTCTTTAAAACTCGGTTTCTTTTCTAGTTACTTCTCAGTTACCATTTCTTGGGGTTTTTTTGCTAATACTGCACAACACTTGTGAGTCTTATTTACCCAATGTTTGGCTGGGTCTAGAGAAGCAATAACCCAGTAAACTTCCCCCGATCTCTGATTGGGGCTGCTGGGAATTACTGCTGCACAGTTAATAATAATAAGACCCCAGTCCTGCACACACTGACCCGTGTGGGTAGCTGTACCCACACAGGAGTCACACAGGACTATGCATATGAACAAAGTCACCTGATGTGTATGTATTGCTATTATTATTTATACTGAAGTGTTACACAGGAGCCCTAGGCAGGGACCTGCCCTCCAAGGTGCTAGGCGCTGTACAATCACAGCACAAAAAAGACAGTCTCTGCCCCAAAGAGCATACAAACTGATTGCTTGTAGGATTGGGGCCTAAATCATGACTTCAGCGATCAGCATCTGCCACCCCACCACAGGTTAGTGCTCAGATGTCTAAATACAGGCAAAACTGAGGAATTAAAAATACTTTGGCAAATAATCATGGCTTTTTAAAACATGTTAATTACTCACCAGCTCTAAGGAACCATGCGATTATGATAATGGCCTCTAGAATAATTTACTGGCTTTTCACACTTTGGGTTGTTAGAGCTACAGTGTTCCAGTTTTAACACAGATGTTGCCGTCACTGCAGAGAAATGACTGAAGACGTTCAGAGAGCGGAAGGAGGCAGTGAAGATACTGAGTTACTGATGAGTGTGTATGTGCATCACCTGTTTGGTAACAGGGCCATTTATTTTGATAGACTGTATTGTCTTTATAAGCCAGGATACCTGGCAGCGCTGGCATGGTGCTATCAATGCACCTCCCTAGAGACCATGCAGAGAGGGGTCTAGGTAAAGTCAGAGGATGTCTCTGGATGTGAGGAAAGGCAAAGCAAAGTCAATGCAGGCCGCGGGAGCCAATGTTACTGATACCTTGAGGGGCAGAATCATTTGAAAGCAAGTGGAAGGGTATTGGAAGGTCTGGCCTCAGTCATAGTGTCTCCCAGGCACACTGCACAGGGCTAAGGGAGTGCTTTAGGTTGTGTGGGTGGTCTGAATTGGGCAGGCAAGTGCCTTCTGCCTCCTGTTCCTGGATGGTCTGAAAGGAAGCGTTAAAAATACAAGACCATGCTGTTCATGGGCACCTTCCGGTAAGGGCTATGGACCAGATTGAGAGCCCAGTGAAGTCAGGGGAGGGCCTTCTGTTGAGTTTGGTGGGCTTTGGATCTGGGCCGGGAAGCAGAGGTGCCAGGCATCTGAGGAGAAAGCCTGTTTGCACCAGAATTCCAGCCCAGCTTTGCAGACACCAAGAGTCTTGGAGAGTTCCGGGATCCTGGGACATTATCTTGACTGAACCTGTGCGCAGTTGGTCTGTCTGTATTCAGAATAACTCCTGGTGCCCCAGCTGGGGAGCAGCCCAGTGGCTGTTGGGAGGTGTGGAGGGTAATCTGGATGTACATTTCATCTTTGGAGCACGATTCACCTAGGGGAAAAGATCCAGTTCTTTGGCCAAGGGCTTAAATGGAGCTCGCAACAGATGCCTGCAGATTCTCACAGGTATTGTCTGTAATTATCACATGCCCACACCTGTAAACAGTTGGGCTTTTTCAGACACTGGAGAGAAGAGGCAGCTCTTTCCCCTTATTGGCTGATGATTTAGTATGTGCTTTGGAAAAGTTAATTCTATACAAAAAGTGTAACTGCACCTGCATGGGTGACATGGCTCACTGTCACTCCTCGATACTCTCACAAAGCCCTGCAGAGGGGGAATTTACACCATTCAAAATCTCCAGGACTTGTGGTAAAACTTCTCCCCAAGGTGCATGAGTCCTGCCCATCGGACTCCCACACGCTGGCAGTAGGGTTAACCCTTTCCTCTCGGCCAGATGCTGAGTAAGGAAGCCTGAATCTCTGGGGAGACATCCTCAAGAGGCCTGGTTTTCAGAGGGGGGCAGGGAAAGGTGCTGAGTACTTTCTGACATTCAGGCTCATTTTAAGGTGTCTCAGACTGGACTCCTAATCTGAGTGCCGGGGTAGTATAGGGGTCTGACAATAGCCCCCTCTGGTGAGGAGGAAGCCCGACACAACCCACAGACCCGATCTGGAAATCTGATATGGATATTGAGGTGAGTGAACTCCCAGGAAGCTGGAAGAGAACCTGCCAACTGCATCACCGGAAGCTGAGCTTGAAGGATCATGCCCACAAGGTGATGATGGCTGAAAGCAGCTGTGCTGATCTCATTATAGCTATGAGCTCCCCTCTAGGTTAAAATAACCAGCAAGAGCAGCCAGTCTGCTTTGTATTCTTGCAATCGGGGATGCGTCTCAGCTTACGTCTGGGGTCTGGCTCTGTGTGGTTCAGGCTGCTATAGAAATGTCTCCACTGGTTTCCTTTATCTCCTCCCTGCACTAGTCTGACTCTTTTCCTAGGCCAGACATTGATTTCCCAGCTTGAGGGGCTGCCAGCAATTACTGCTGTCATCCTCCTGTTCCATCATTGCTCAGATTCCTTTCTTCTTCATCCAGTCCAATTCCAAGGCCAGAAAGGACCACTGTGATCCTCTGGTCTGACCTCCTTCGTCACAGAGACTCTAGGATTCCCCCAAACAATTCCTGTTTGAATTAGGGCAGATCTTTTAGAAAACAGCCAAACTTGAATTGAAAATTGATGGTGAAGGAGAATCCACAACACCTCTGGTAAATTGTTCCAGTGGTTAATTACCCTTATTGATAAAAATTTGCATTTATTTCCATTCTGAATTTGTCAAGCTTCAAGTTCCAGACATTGGATCATGTTACACCTTTGGCTGCTAGACTGAAGAGCCCATTATTAAATATTTGTTCCCCATATAGGTATCTATAAGCAGTGATCAAGTCACCTCTTAATCTCCTCTTTGGTAAGATAATTGGGTTGAGCTCCTTGCGTCTACACTATAAGTGTGTTTAATCATTCTCGTGGCTCTTCCCTGAACGTTCTCCAATTTATCAGCTTCTCCTTGAACTGTGGCCAGCAGAACCGGATGTGATATTCCAGCATTGGTCCTACCAGTGCCAAACACAGAGGTAATATCTTCCTGCTTCTACTGGCAATTCCCCTGCTAATGCTTCCAAGAATTACATTAGGCCTTTTGGCCACATCGTCGCACTGGGAGCTCATCTTCAGTTGATTATTCACCAAGACCTCCAAGTCCTTTTCAGAGTCACGACCTCCCAAGATAGTCCCCCATCCTGCACGTGTGAGCTGCATGCTTTGTTCCTAGCCGTACGCATTTGCCTTTGGCCGTATTATCACAAGCTGCAGTAAGGATGGGTGAGCAGGAAGAAGAAGAGAGCAGGAGAATACCTTTTCCTGAGATCCTGCCCCTTCACCTTGTCAGTGATTGGGAAAATACAAAGCCCCTTGTTTCCCTGTTATCCTGCTGTCCCTAACATGAGCCTTCTGGATTTATTGCTTTATAGGCAAGATCGTAAAGGCTGAAACTTGTTTTAAATCTAATAACAAAAGCAGTTTCAGGACAAGCACGTATGCAGAACGATTGCAGGGAGTTCAGCAGGGAGAAGCGGCTAATAAGTATTCCAGGAAGCTGCCCTATGCCAACCTTCCATTTACTTTCTGTTAAATATGATGTAGAAGGTGAGAATATACCTGCAGTCTCCGTAAATGATTCTGCTGCAGCTGCCTTCACTAATCTCATGACACCCGCTGTGAGGCGCAACAGGGGATGGAGGGAGGGAGCTGATATGGATTGATTGTAATTACGCCTACAACACAGCACCTCTTTCTAGCTCTATGCCACAGTATTATGGATAACATTTCACGTTAGCAGAGAGGCTTCTTTGCACACAAATGCTGTACTAACCTGGGTTTATAAAAGCCACCGGGCTCAGAAGGTTATTAAAGTTTCAGGGAGACAGTGTGGGCTAGTGGAGAGGGCACTGAGCTGGGAGTCAGGAGACCAGTCAAATACCTGGGTGACCTGGGGCAAATCACCTCACTTCCCCTCTGTGTGCGCCCCAGTTGGGGACCGAATGGGGATAATGAGCCTGACCCTTTTGCAAGACTCTTTGTGATCCTGAGATAGAAAGACACCAACAGACACTAGCTCACCAATGAGTATTTACTAGTCCCAGAAATGTTACTTGCCCCATGCTGAGTAAGCGAAGTTCACTCCTGCTGGAACTCTACTGTGGGCAGATGAGTTGTGCCACGAGTGAGTCTGAGCCAATACATTGAATCCTCCCTTCTCTCCTCCTTTGGAGCGGTGTCTTGCGTCCACCCTGCCCCACTCAGAAAAACCAAAACACCCACTCCAGGTTGCTCTCACTCAGAAATGCTGACTCATGGAGCTGGGCTCAGAGTGATTATTTATGCTGGAGACGAGAGTCCCATCTCGTTTGATGTCTCTGGCACTGTTAATTTTTTTTTCTTTGTGCATGGTGGGTTACTTGCAGTCTGAGATATGGGTTATCCATGAGGTAAAGTAAAAATAATGAGGCCTAGGACAATTATTGTCCAAGAAGCCCTGGGTATGCTCTGCATTTTGATTTATTGTTCATGTCTATAGGTCGCCTGTGATGTCTGGTTGCATATTTTGCTGTTGAAAATAGGGTCCATAAACTTTCCCAGTAACAACAGCGAGAAATGCAGTTAAAGGGGCCTAGCCTCCTGCTTCCACACATTGCACACAGGTGAGGGGGGAACCTCTTTGTGCTGGCTGCTCCAAGAACTGCAGTTCATTGTGAGAGCCCCAACCCCTCCAGGGTGGCAGAGGAAGCAGTTAAGCTACTGCAGGTGTAGGGCAGACCGTGAGGATAAGCATTGGCTGGCAGGAGAGGGTGGTGCAAGCAACAGCCTAGAGCACAGAGCTTGGGAAGTGTCATGTGCCAAGCTCATTATTTCTGCTATGAGATGAACATGTGAACAGGCAAACTCACCGTTCATGCCTTGGCACAGCTAGACACTGTCTCTCACTCGGGGCAGGCTGTAAGCCTGCAGTCTCACTCGAAGGCCGTGCAGTCCACAGGTGAGAACTGATCTTTATACTGCCGCCTTTACTGATTGAGTACTTTGGTGGGGGCAATTTGGCCTTTGCCAGCCATGCAAGGCCACTTGCCAACATCTGTCTGCGTCAGCTCCCCAGAGCAGGGATTTCTCTAGTATTAATGCCCAAGGTGCTGGATTTCCCCAGTCACCTTAATACACTGGGCAGGACTCTCCACACAGGAACATTTGTGTGGCCTTGTGGATGTGCATTTCTGCCCATCTGCTCTCAGAAAGGAACGAGGATGATTTTTTAGAGCGTGTAGCTGCATGGGGGAAGGTGTTGGGATGAGAAGCATTAATGCATCAGCAGAGCTGCTGAGGTGCTGGCTGGGGGCATTATGTTTGGATGGAGAGAGGAAGAGTTTAGACATGAGTGTATGTGCGAGTGAGTGGTGCGTGAGTGCACAGGTTGTGTCAGTGTACCAGTGACAAAGTGTGTGTGTGTGTGCGCGTGCACGTGCATGCACTAGGCCCCCAGGGCTAAGGAGCTAGGTTTTCACAGTCTATGGAGAAGGTGCAGGCGCATCAGGAAATAGTGCAGCTCCCTCGTTAGTACTTTTTCTATTTGAAGTTGTCAGTGTGGTAGCTGGGTCAGTATCACCATGGCCACGTGATATACATAGCCCCAAATGTGTGGCTTCCCTCCACAGAATTCACATCTGCAAGATGCTCACAACACGTGGAAAAATACCAGCCTCACATGAGCACCTGCCTTCTTCAATTTGTCAGATATTGAAGCTGGGATAGACACTCTATGGAAACCAATGCATCTACAAATGTACCTTGCAGCTGTAGCATTATCACATACAGTGGACTTGGAATCACACTGTGTTCTGTGAACCACTTAATTCCCCATCAGATAGGCTTACAACAAATCCATGCAATGTGGTGGCTGCTGTAGTATCTGACCTGAAACTGATACACAGACGGGAGACAGTGAACAAGTTAAAAGAACAGGAGTACTTGTGACACCTTAGAGACTAACACATTTATTTGAGCATAAGCTTTTGTGGGCTACAACCCACTTCATTGGATGCATAGAATGGAACATATAGTAAGAAGATATATAAACATACAGAGAACATGCAAAGGTGGAAGTAGCCATACCAATTGTAATAGGCTAATTAATTAAGATGAGCTATTATCAGCAGGAGACTAATAATAGCTCATCTTAATTAATTAGCCTCTTACAGTTGGTATGGCTACTTCCACTTTTTCATGTTGTCTGTATTTATATATATCTTCTTACTATATGTTCCATTCTGTGCATCCGATGAAGTGAGCTGTAGCCCACGAAAGCTTATACTGAAATAAATGTGCTAGTCTCTAAGGTGCCACAAGTACTCCGGTTCTTTTTGCGGATACAGACTAACATGACTGCTACTCTGAAAAGTGAACAAGTAGTTGAACTAGCCAGCCCATTTGCAGCTTGTGACTAGCCAGTCCCGTGACTAGAGTCCTGCTCTCTGGGAGCTCTGCTAAGGCAAGCTCTGAACTGATCAGAGTGGCAAGTCCCGTATAGCTGTGCCCTTGTCTGACAACAGCAATTACATCTACTGTAATGTGCTCTCTTGAGAAACTCTGTAACAAAGGGATGCTATTCGGTCAGCCAGAGAGCAGGAAAAGTGCCTCTGCAAGGCACAGCTGAGAAAACAGCCTGGTGACCTTGGCACCTTCCAAGAGCCAAGCAAAGAGCACGTGGGAAGCTTGGTGATGGCCTTGTCGCAATGTGCACATGTAAAACAAGGGCTCTCCCCAGCCTGAAGTACCGCTAAGGATAAGGAGAGGATGTGAGGGGCCCAATCCTGCCAGGTATGGAGCATCACTTGCAAGGAGCCAAGAGTGCTATTTAGCTCTGCATACCACAGTTGGCATCTCCAAGGATCAGGCCCAAACCACCACCAGTATAAAATCCCTCTCATTGTAAAGCCAGCATCTCTCTTCACTGCAGTGAAGGCCACACATCGTTCAGTTCAGGTACACTTTAGAGATGGGACAAGCTGGACGAGTGTCCCAGAGACAGAGCCCTCAGGTCTCTACCAGAAGCAGGAGTGGGTGCATTCTGTATTTATATTACAATAGGGCACAGAAGCCCAGTTAGGGTCAGTGGCCTCTTGTGCCAGGTGCTGTACAGACCCATAAGAATACAGGGCACCTCCCTCAAAGCTCATCATCTAAGAAGATCAGCAACATGTGGAAATAGCAAAAGAGATATAGTCTAAGCTTCATCTGCCCAATCAGAACTATCTATACAATTGGTAAAGGCACAGAGAAAAATCTATTATAGTGATATACAATGTATATTATAATCTATAATCTATTATAGTGATATAACAAAATTATAATTAAAATCAGATAGAGTTATAGTAAGTGCCATCTAATCCCATCTGTCCTGAGAGCTCTTAATTATTGGTCCATTTCTGAGAGCCATTACAACTGTTGGGTGTTGATAGAAAGAGGAAATACAGAATCCTTGGAATTTAATCTCATTTCTAGTTTCTTGACTGTAGCTCTCACTCCCCAGAAACAGGACTTTCCATATCGTGGGCAACATGACACCATTCGTGACACAGACCTAATTGTCTCTTGTGTACTGGCATCTAATGGCTATTACCACTGTTATTAACAATTACCTTTTAAAACCGGATTCTGCTAATCATTCCAAAGTATTCTCTCTCTCTCTTTTTATTCCCCAGGAGAGTTTTGACTTCAAGGCAGCCCCAAACACACAGCAACATTTGAGGAATGGATTCGCTGAACTGACAAGTGTCAAAAAATGACCAGAATTTAAAATGCTGAGAAAGCATCTATTGCACTGAGTCGAACTCGCATTTGAGTCTGATGTATAAGTATCAGTAAAGGTATCCCAGGGAATTCATATTAGGAGCTACCTGTCAAGGGCAAAGTGTGCTCATTTTTTTCATATATTTATTTTAGCATCTCCCCCCGTATTGTCTGTCTGGCTCATTGTGCTAACAATAGACTGGCTCCTTTGTTCTATCCCTTGCTGAGCCATATACATGGAAGAAAACACAATGGCTGGTACAGCTGGAGATGCAGCATGATGACCTTCCAGTCTCTTCTGACATGTCAGATCTCCTCCTCCAGAATGAGAAACAGAGGCAGATGCCATCAGCCGTGGCGAGGAGCCCCAGTCATAGGGCACACCAGAAAGGGTGGGTTGCACCCAGACATGACCATGTTCCAATGCCCCTCATTTTTCCTCCACTCTGGGGTGCAGGAGGACAATGGGATTCTATACACAGCTCCCCCCATCACCTGGTTCTCAAACATCCCCATCAAAATAACTGAGGAAGACGGCTATAAAAAGCTGCAGCATTGTTAAGAAAGTGACAGGAGGGTTTGGCGGAAATGACAAACATCACCAGGAGCTACTTTGATCCTTACATCCGCTGTTAGCAGCACCTGTCTCAGAGTCTCATTAGAAAGCCATTGCAAGAGGAGAGAGTGAGACTCTTATCTCAGAAGCGTTGTAATCATTGGGGTCATCCCCCTCCCAGAAAGTTAAGAACACAGATTTCAGGCTGACAAGATTCCTAATTGATTATGTTCTTCCATAATTACACCCTGGTTGTATCTTTAAGAATAGCTTGCCTGTATGCAGCTGAAATGGAAATTGAGTGGAGCAAGCTAGCATGTTTTTATCAGACAGACTAAAATCAGTCTGTTTGAGCAAGAAAAGGCACGAAAACTACACCCTGCCCATGACTCTCTGTAGGAAAATAAAACCCCACTTGTGCACCAGCTTCCTGGTCCCAAGAGGCATTCAGGGCACTTGGCTCTGCTTCTGAAGGTACCTGTTAAATGGGTTTGTTAAATGTGACCTAAGCAAGGCAGGAAGAAGAGAAACACTTCTTTCTGCTTTGTCCTCTTGCCAGCATGTCACTGACCTTGTTCCAGATCCTTCAGGCCTAATAGGGCTGCAGAGCATTTCTCCTGCCACAGCCCATGGCTACTGTCAGTTTGTCCACGGCTCTCTCAACTCAGCCCCAGGTGCAGATGTCTGTGAACTCAGCCAGATCTGAATCAAGCTAAAATGGTGACATTCCCCAAGAGAGCCCATTAAGCAATTACAAACAAATTCTACTCACGGTAGAAGATGAGCATAAATTGTAACTCGTCGTGATATCAACAGGCGGAGGAGGGGATGGGGAGGAGACAGAGACAGAAGGGGGATATACAGGGCCGTCCCTAGCCATAGGCAGAACAGGCAGCCGCCTAGGGCACCACTAGGTCTGGGGGCACCGCTCTTCTGGGAGCCTGGACAGATGGGAAGCAGTGGAGCATGTAAGAGCAGGGCTGCTGGGTCTTAGAGAGAATCAAATGCAGCACAGTCTGAGGGAGGGGATTGGCTGCTGGGGTCTCTGGGAAGGGGTGAGGGAATGAACTCACCTGTAGGGTGACCAGATGTCCCGATTTTATAAGGACAGTCCCGATTTTTGGGTCTTTTTTTTATATAGGCTCCTATTCCCCCCTACCCCTGTGCCCATTAGTATGTGATCGGACCTGAGGGTTTGCTGCTGCTGTTGCCACTCTGCACCCCAAGAAGTGGATTTTGAGGTCCTGCAGTTTTCCACCTATCTCCTCCTCTACTGCAGCTGTTGGACCAGCAGGCTGGGGGATGAGCCAAGCATGAAAGCAGTGCTGTGTTACCATTTAGATTGTCATTTAACAAATTTGTTTGCCAAAAATGCTTGCTAACAATCCTGAATTCAATTTCAATATATATATTTTTTAAAAATCAATATCTTGGCCAAAAACCAAAAATTAAGTTGTTGATAATTATTTGTGAAAAGTTTGGTATGGGGAAGGGAGTGGGCCCGTTTACATCAGAGAAACAAAAAATGTTGACTGACTTTCCTATAGCCCTGTTACTGCTAAATAGAGCCCTCCAACAACTCTAATATGCTCATCTCCTTACTAGTGTATAGAGCAGAGGTCGGCAACCTACGGCACATGTGCCTAGGGTAACCAGATGTCCCGATTTTACCAGAACTATCCTGATATTTGCTTGTTTGTCCCGCGTCCCGACCAATGTTACGTCGGGACACTGGACAAACATACAAAGACTCCCGAGCCCGCAAGGGCTCGCGCCCTCCCCTGCCCCAACTCCACCCTTCCTTCCCCCATTGGATCCCTCCCCAAATCCCCGCCCCGTCACTGCCCCATTGGCTCCCTCCCCAAATCCCTGCCTCTTGCCAAGCACGCCATGTGCAGGAGACACAGGGGAGTGTGGGGCAGGGGTAAGTGTGAGTCCAGCCTGGCCCTGAGCAGGCAGGACTCGGGGGCCGTACCTGGAGGGAGACTAGGGGGGCAGCCCGCGGGGCCAGACGGCAGCTGTTCTCCCCACCTTGGCAGCGGGACTCGGGAGCAGCCACTGCTGCATCTCCCACTGCCACGGGGGAGGAAGTGGCCAAGCACATGGCACTCGGCGGCTGCAGCTTTGGCGCCCAGGGCCAAACTCCTCGTGCCTGGGCCTGCTGCGGGGACCCAGCAGCGCGCACGCTGCACCCAGCCCCTGGCCAGTCATGTCTGGGCTGGCTGCCCAGCTGGTGCAATCCCACAGCGGAGGCATCGGCAGCCCAGCCCCATTCGTTCCCCTGCGGGACCCGAGCGGGATGAGGGGGCTGGGGCCTGCTGCCCCCATGCCAGGGCCGCCTGCGGGATTGCACCAGCTGGGCAGCCAGCCCAGACGCAACTGGCCAGGGGCTGGGCGTGTGCAGCAGGCCCGGGCTCGGGGGGGTCGTGGGCGCCAAAGCCGCAGCTGCCGAGCTTGGCCAGCGGCTGCTTCCTCCCCCCGCGGCAGTGGAAGCTGTAGCAGCGGCTGCTCCCGAGTCCTGCTGCCCAGGTGAGGAGAACAGCCTCCGCCTGGCCCCGCAGGCCGCCCCCTACTCTCCCTCCAGGTACCGCTCCCACGTCCTGCCTGCTCGGCGCCAGGCCAGACTCACACTCACCTCGGTCCGCGCACCCCTGAGTCTCCCGAGCCTCCCTCCAGCGCTTGTGGAGGAAGAAGGAATTGGGGGTGGGGGATTTATTTTTTTTTTTGCTCTGCCGCCATTTTGTTCCCCTCTGCTCCCAGCCCGCCTCACCCCCACATCCCAATATTTGACCTGGGTGATCTGGTCACCCTACACGTGCCAAAGGTAGCACATGAGCTGATTTTTGATGGCACACAGCAGCGGACTGAGCCGCTCAGCCCACCACTGCTCTGGGGTTCCAGCTGCTGCCCCGTTGCCACCCGGGGTCCCGGCCGCTGGCCCCACTCAGCACTCGCTGCTGGCCTGGGGACCCCCAAGGAAACCCAGACTGGCAGTGGGCTGAGCAAGCTGGTGGCTGAGACCCTGGCTGAGCCACTCAACCCGCTGTCGGCCTGGAGTTCCATTCACTCAGCTGGCAGGTGGTCTGAGTGGGACTAAATTCAACGAAATAGGAAAACAAGAGCAACAAATGACAGAGTGCAAGAACCTAGAGCAGTGGTACCCAACCTTTTTCGTCTGGCCCATGGCAGTGGACGAGCATTCGGCAGCATTTCAGCAGCGACGCCTCTGGATGATGCTGCTTATCGGCGGCAAGCGGTGTCATCCAGAGGCTTCGCCACCGAAATGGTGCCGAATCTCGGTGGCATTTCGGTGGATGCTCGTCCGCCGGCCAGTACGCAGGTGCACTGAGAGGCCCCTGTGGGCGCCATGGCACCCAGAGGCACCGCATTGGAGACCCCTGACCTAGAGAGCCTCTTGAAGCAGGGTGATCATTTTGATTTAAATGATGAACTGTATGAAGAATTGAGTACATTTTCATTAATGTTGCCATGTACAAAATCGATGATGGACATTGTACAGTTTACTCATACCAGCAACTTGTCGACATATATCCTAATGTGTACATTGCCAGTCGTATTCTACTGACAATTCCTGTAACAGTAGCATCAGGAGAACGGAGTTTCTCAAAACTAAAGCTCATTCAAAACTATCTCCGCTCTACAATGAGTCAGGAACACCTGATTGGTCTTGCTGTTCTTGCAATCATACAAGACATCACTTTGTCTTTGTCATACAATGACATTATTACTGATTTTGCAGCCCAATAAGCCAGAAAGATTGCTTTTAATTAAAAACAAATCCTTGTTTCAATACCTCTTCATATAAATTTTCAATAAAATGTTGACAAATTACAAAAAATCATATTATTTGCATCATTCTGTCAAATCAGAATTTTTTCTATAGTGCTACCTCTTTAGTGCTAGTCCATCAGCATTACAGTGTGCTTCATTAAGTTAAATTGGTTTTAATAACATGCATGTGGCAAGTTTTCCAATAGTTTAAGCTTATGTTTGTGTTGCTAAGAGCAAGACAGGCACAGGGGCACCAGTTTAATAATCCCGCCTAGGGCACCATAAATCCTAAGGACGGCCCTGGAGATATAGAATTGTATCAGTTTTGAGTCCAGATGGGGGAGGAGGTTTGTGCTCTAAGCTAATCCTCTTTGCACAAAGGGTTAAAAATGAGCTTGTAAAGGAACTGACAAGGCAACAAAGTGAGATCCACTCCTGTGCACAGAACCAGCACAGGGCCCACTTTGAGGACTGCTGATCATGGATGACTATGATGCTTCTAGAGAGTCTGGCAACATTCTAACTGAAGAGTAATGAATGGTCGTTGACGATGCCAAGCATCACCCGAAACTGACAGATAGAGACTGCTCAGATAGGCCAAAGAGAAACAGAAAGATGTTCACTGCTGTTGGCAAAGCATTGTGAACATACAAGCCTGCGTCACAACAGGCAGCAATGCTCGGGGGCTGTTTTGGGAATGAAGTTTTGCTAAGTCAGGTTTAATGTAATTGCTGTTTAACTGGGTCAGAGTTAAACCAATAAACACCTGCATCCAAACAGGCGAGACACTGTTATTCCGTCCTGGAAAGAAAAACAACTGAGGATTGTAGTGACAGTATAAGGATAAATCACAGCCTCTTAGGGATCTGAGATAAGTCTCATAGCTTGGTCTTCAATGAGTATACACCCTGTACAATATACATGGCTATGGACTGGCCAGAAAACCTGTTCATATAACTTCCTCCTCTCCATCTGCAGCTGGGGAAATGAACATCCTGCATCTACTTTTGCTCTTTGTAATGGGCTGAGAAGCCTCATGGATACTTTATAGGCAGATTATCAGCAGGTTGGGTGCTGAGCACTTGAAAAATTGGCTCTAGGTTTGGGAATATTTTTCATGATATAGAATAATTGGGGCTGGGTGACTCCATTCAGATAAAATCAGAATTGGCACAAATCTTCTCCAGCACCACCCAAACGTCAATCCTTAAACCAAGCCTAAAATCAAAAAGGTTGGGTTCCTTTTTAAAGTGTTTGTGTTTCTGCCCTTCCCCATTTCCTTTGAGATTGGAAAGACACAGGAAGAAAGGCCATTAGTGCAGTATCCAGAGCCCAGCTAAAGCCAGAAGCTCTGGGCAAACTTCCACCTCAGCCTTATCAGAGTGCATGGTCTGTGAATGCCATTTGATACTTACCCATCACTTACGGTTACACGCTGCAAAAGCTGTGTTGTCTTTTTTTCAAAAATAACAAAATATTTAATAATTCAGCAGCTTTTGTTGTTTTAGTTACAATCTGCTAGGCAGAAGTTGCGGGATGGAGAGGAAACTGGCAAAGAAGTGAGCATTAGAGATGCTGTTCTCAAGACAGATGAGAACAAAACAGACACGTGTCTAATAGTGACACTAAATATTTTATTTTGCTGGCAACGTGCTCTGTGTCTTTGAACTATACATCAAGCCTTGGCATAAAAACTGCAATGTTAGAAGTTTCCCGCACTTATATTTGGAGTTGTGATAGCAAACAAGTCATGCAGCCAACAGGAGTTTCCTGCTTTCAGTTAAGTGATCAAGGACACGTGTTTATAACTTTCTCCCTGTAATTGTGAGTCTGCAATGCAAAAAAGGGCCCTGATCCTGCCCCTTGAACCAAAGGGGTGTTTGGTCACTAATTTTAATTTGATGTCAAGCGCCATAATGCTGATCTCAGATGGTAGAATTAGGGGCTCTTGGAAAATATCCACTTCTCTCTGTGTAGGTACATCCTCCATCATGGTAGTATCTAAGCACTTCCCAATATGTACAGATTGATCACAACACATCTACGAGCTAATTTGACAGCTGAGGCGCTGAGGTACACATAGAGATGCAGGGCACATCTACACTATACACCAAGCCTAGGCGCTGAGTCAGGATTGAGCCAGAGCCCCACTTCCATCTACACACAACTCAGTCTGGCTTGGGTCAGCAAGCACACCGGCCTGGAGTCCTAGGACCCTGCTGGGGGCGGGGGAAGTCAGAGCCTGAGTCTCCTGTCTTTTTGCAGTGTGGCTGCAGCTCAAGCCACAGACCAGAGTCAGAAAGTCTGCGTGGTGTAGTAAGGATGTGTTAGCACAGCTTGTAAGACCTGGGGCCAGCCACTGCAAAGCCAGGTTTACAATGCAGTGTGGACACTCAAACATGGGCTTGGAAACACTGAGTCCATAAACCTGAATCCCACAGACCTGGGTTTCCTATGCAGTGTGGACATAATAGGACAGGTGATTTACCTAAGGTAACACAAGGAGTCCGTGGCAAAACAGGGACTGACCCTAGCTCTCCTGCCTATCAGTCCAATGTCTTAACCAACAGACCACCCTTCCTTCCCTGTGTGCACCTGCGTGGAACAGTGTCCTCTGTGGGAGTATGCTGCAACTCCTTGCTATAATAGTTCCTTCTCTTCAGTGTGCTGAGAGACATGCTCACTTAGCCAACCACGCAGGGGCCAGAGTCTGAAGCTACTTAATGTTGTGCTGAGCACAGCACTCACAGACAGGGCTGCTGACTTCAGTGAGAGGTTTGGGAGTTCATTAGCTTTGAAGATCTGACATGAGTGTGTGCAGAGCCAGAGAGCTTTGCTGGCTTCACGATGGGGAGGCAGCAGTGTTTGGTGACAGAGTGAGCAAAGAAAGCTGAGGGAAAGGGTGACAGTCACAAATAGCAGAGACATCAATCACCGAAGAGGGAGTTTTTTCAAAGGCTCCTAACTGCAGAAGAATCTGAAGCATTCTCATCTTGCATCACATAGAGAAATCTTTACAGCCAGCTCTCACTGAGGCCTCAAAAACCACCTCAGAGGGACCTTGTGGGAGGCAGGGGAAATAGTGGATTGCAGAAGAGGACTAGCAGCTGAAGAGCAGAGATTAACCAGAGGCAGGTGCTTAAAAGTGAACCTCTACTTTCAGAACAACATGGTCATGGCTCTTGCAGTGGAACTGGGAACCTGTTTGTTCAGTGATCACAGCAGCAGAGAAATCCGCAGCTTTCATTCATTCGTTTAGTTATTTATTTTACAACAAGTGCCATCATGTCAGATTAAAGGGAAAGAAAATTGGAGGGGGTGGTGGGGAGATGAAAGAGGTGAAAAAAACAAAGCTGAACACTTATTTCACTTGAGTGTGTGTGTGTGGTGGGGAACCTAGGGAAAAATGATTTGTAAAACAGCAAAGTGAGATGCAGTGTCTGACACTTACACGTTGTGAAAAGTGATACCATATACTAGAAGGAAGCAGAGAAAGGCACTCTGCATCGCTAAAGCAAAGCATCCAGAAAAAAAACATTCTGTAACAGAAAATCACAAACAATTATTTAGAGGCAGCAAAGCCAGGAAAGTGTATTTGTTATGCAGGATAATATCATCCAGCAGGGAAGAGACATATTTATATCAGTGGACCAAAGAGAGTTTCTATAGATTTAATTTGCAACAAATACCATTTATTTGATACTTTGTGTGACTGGACAGCTTTTAACAATCTCCTGTTTAAAAGCACAGACGAGTTACACAGACATTGATCAGTGCTTATGATGACTCTACGTACTGTAAAACTGAGCCACTGGATCAGACCCTAAATCTGTACCTCACATTTGCTTTGCTCTATGAGAGAAATATCATCATCTGCAGGTTTCCATAATGGAGACATCTGGCACCTCTAATGTTCCAGCACCTGCCACTGTCTTGGTAAGTATCTCCTCGGGGTCTTGCAAAGCTCTGCTCACTGGGGAGAAGCATTGCAAGAAACTTTGTCTTTTTAAGAACAGCCAAATGCAGACATAACACATGCTGCACCCAGCCCACGCTGCAAGTGTGTGAAGCACCTTGCTGCCAGGGGGGCGTTATTCTATAGCACAGTTTCTGTTAGTTCCGCTGCTCAAAATAAATTCATGGCCGCACTGGATACTCATGCTCTGCTATAGTGGAACCTGCTGCATCCGAAACCTGCTGGGAAACTATTGCCAAGTACAGCTTCTCCAGCAGTGTGTTAGGTGATCATTAGCAATAAGTTACAGCGAGCACAGATCTGCTACCAAATGTGACTAGGACCTTGCTGGCCCAGAGACTGCACCACCCTGATTGAAATGGAAAGGGGGCCTCCAGCATCCTGCCCTGTGTATCAGTTCAGCAAACCTCAAACATAAACTCTCCTGTTTGTGTCTATTTGCGTGACAGTAGTGTCTACAGGCCCCGAATGCCACCGAGTGCATTGTGCTCAGTGCTGTACAAATATACAGAGACAGTCCCTGCCTCAGGGTCCGGGTCTTGGGCAGCAGTTTGGCGGTGGGTCTCTCAGTCCCTTTCAGAGCGAAGGACCAGATGCCAAATTGCCGCCGAAGACTGAAGTGGCAGCAGTAGAGCTGCAGATCGCGATCACAGCTTTTTTTTCTTTTTCTTTTTGCTCCTTGGGGTGGAAAAAACCCTGAAGCCAGCCCTGGTGACAGAGTTGAAAACAGAACCCAGGTCTCCATCTACTAGGCCATGCAGACTTCCCTCTCTATATATTTATATGATGCACTGGACCACAGGATCTGAGCATCTGATACTGGAATTTCTCTCTCTCTCTCTTTTTATTCTTGTTTTCACCAAATAATAGATTGTGACCAATTGACGACAATGTGACTTATAGTTGCATAATTTGTAACCAATTTCCTGCATAGCACTGCATTTCAAACATGCATGTTATCAGGTTAAAACAAACATAACAGGTACTCTGTTTTCCTCACCTTGGGGTTTCGATCCCTGTTTGTTATTATCAAACACTGACACAGATTTGTGCTAGTTGCATTCTGGAGTCTAAACAGGGGTTTCGGGGGTTCAGAATCACACGAGCTGCCTTGTATCTTAATTAGCAGTCTCTAACTCAGTGAGTACTGGTCTTCATTCTTCTCTTTGCAAAGGACCTATCCTCTCTGCCACAAAGAAAAACACCCTCGATCTTATGCCTGCAACCTGGAACAACCCTCTTCCCTCCCACTACCAGCCTGTAGTCCAGCACAGCTTGCAGTTCCAGAGATCCTATCTCGCTGCTTGGAGACAGACTGGGCCCCAGGCCATGTCTGTCCCCTTTGGCCTCAAGTTCCAATGTCATCTCATTCCCCATGCTGTTTTCTGATTTGATGGAGGAGTCAGGAACCAACACACCGCATGGTCAATGCATACTAGTGAATTGTGGATGGATGGAGAGTCAGTCCCCTAGGAATCAGTCTTCCCTGCAGAGTGCTTAGCCCGATGCTAAAGTAGCAGTCAGCCAGGCATTCGTGAATTTCCTAAGGGCTAAGAGTATCACTTAAACATTTTCTATTTATAAATGGTGACATTAAAAAGAGTTTAGGATTTAAACAGCCAATAAAGGCCAATATTTGCTAGCATCGCTGCTTTTTTTTTTCCTTTCATGTAGCCCTGTTCTAACTTCCTCTCCCTTCATAATTATAATTATTACACTCCATTAGATTTCTTTGGCATTTTTCTGTACTTTATTAAAATTAATAAAATATGGAAAATTGTGAAGAGAGAAAATAATGGCTTTTACTGCCAAGCTAATGACTTCCAGAGTCAAACTTGGAGTTTCCGCAAACATTGTTTTTGTCTTGGCCAACTCAAACTGAAAAGCACTGATTTTGGAGTTTTCACTATTTTCCTCCAAGCTACATGAGTTTTCTAGCTCAGAAATGCTAGGTTGTGCGTGTGAGATGTGTCAGAGGGGGAGCTGCGGAGGGAGGTTTTGGGTTTCTCACTTGATTAAAAAAATCATATTCTCTTTAATTTCCATAAATATTTCTGCAGCTTTCAGTGGTTTCATTTTCCAAGCGCTCTGGGGATTTTGCACTGAAAAGTTAAAAGGATTTGCTAAATCAATTGTCAAAATTTAGTGCCTTTTTAAAAAATATATGTATTTTTTTCTGTAACGCTCTATTGGTTTAAAAATGATCAAATCCATAACTGTGTGGATTAAAATGTAAAGCCTCCATCCAGCTAATTCTTAATTTTAAGCATGTGAAGAGCCTCAGTAAGTGTGCATAAAGTGCAGGATCCTGGCCTAAGTTATGAAGGCAGGGAGTTAATTCCTGTAATTATGATTGATTTTTTTTCTTTTTCTTTGCAAGAATGTTTGCGTCTCCCTGCAGACACGTAATTCTCATAACAAACTAATTGTTATAATTATGGCCAAATGTTTCCATGTAAATTGTATTAAAAAGAAACATTTTCAGTTGATTGTCAGTGTTTAATCAGATCATGAGAAGTGTTAATCTTCAAGAACAATTGGCAATTACAAAGCATAGAAGTTATTTGCTGTGCATTGATTAGTCTAAGCAGGAGGGCCCATATTTCAGACCCATATGTCAGGGGGAGGTGGACACAAATGCCTTAGAAACTTTCATGCCATTATTGCAGTGACACCTCGAGGCTCAATGGAGATTAGCCCCAAATTATGTTTGGTGCTGTGCAGAAACACATGGAGGGACAATACCAGACTCTAAAAACTAGCCAGACTAAGACAGATGAATTTCCCAATGTAGTATATGTAGGGAGACCCTCATGAAGAGGACCAGTTATTAACTGGGGAGGACAAGGCATAGCCTATTGTGGAAAAGCCAGCCAGAGAGGGGAGGAAAGGCAGAAGAGCCAATGGCTGGACAAATGTGAATTAGACACATGTCTTTCAAAGGCAATGGTAGAGTCTCCATCTTCTGATGTCTTCAGCTCAAGACTGGCTGCCTTTGTGGAAGGTGCTTGAGCCAACCCCAGGTTACAGCGTGTAATTTAATGAGCGTAATGGCCTATGCTGTGCAGAAGGTGAGGCCTTAAACTCTGTGAATCTATGACATCTGCGAGAAGACCCCGCGGACATCCCCCTTCCCCACCCCAACAACATCCCTTTAGGGTGCAGGTTTCCCCCTCAACAGAAAAATACCCCCCTGCAGTGTCGGCCTCAAACATGGTAACACCCACCCCCCCTTCCTGAAATAATCTGGGCCTCATTCTTGTTTCGCTATAAGCAGTTTCCCCCTGAAATGCACTAAGTAGAAAGATACCAGGGCATCTGCATAGTGGCATTTAAGGGGGTTATATAACCCAAGACGCAAATGAAAATATTTTCTTTTTAGCTGCACATTCCTGACATAACATATGCTGACCTGTCTGCTATCTACTAGGAGAGAATCCCAGCTCAGAGCAAAGGCCCTGCTTTATACGTACATATGAAAGGAAAATTTACTCCAGCCAAGGGTTGAATATGAGCCCCATAGAAATGAGCCATTGTGCCCTTGGTAACTGTCATGCACTAGGATTCATAGTGAGAATTTAAGCTGCTTAATGCTGTTAGGAGCCAGCACTTTTAACATTGTTATGGACTATAGGTGTGTCCTGCTGCTTTGTAAATCAAGTGCAAAGGGCCTGATCCAAAGCCGACTGAAATCAATGGGGATTTTACCCTAATCACAGAAATGAAAGGATCCAGAGAAAGTGATGATGAAAGATGAAAACTTTCCCCTGCTTTGCAGAACTGTGTTTCCTGCACCCAAAGCCTGCCGAAGCCAACTCCATAAAAAATAAATCAAAAAACAAAACGACCCAGCCACAAAGGACAAAACAAGGGCAGCCTCCTACGCTGTGTCCTCTGCCCTCCTGGAAATATTAGCATGTATTATCCTGGACTTTGCAGGTCTTGTGCCCTCTTACAGCTTTCTGGAACAAATATAGTCCTAGGGAAAAGTATTGATTAAATGAATACAGACTAATGAGGTGCAAGCAGTAGTGATGAAAGCAGTTAATTGCTTATTGTGCTTTCCTTTGGCTGCTTCCAGGCGATTTTTTCACCAATGAATAATTCATCAGCCACTGGCACATAAATAATGTCTCCTTATTTGCATTTAAGCATCTTTCATTAGGAAGAAGCTAGAAAACAGCATCTATCCATTGGCTAATAACAGGCCTATTCATACTCTCCAGGGCTGGGTTAGTCAATAAGAGGATCGTGGGCCAAATCCAGACTGCCAGACACTTTTGAACAGACCTAAAGTATTTTTATTTACTTCTTATTATCATTATTGTTGTTATTTTCTCTGGAGTCTGGACCTTGATTATCCCTTGACCAAGAAATTTGGACCATAACAAAAATAATTGACTAACTCTGCTCTAGAGTCAGCTTCTTCCAATGACAGTGCGAGGCCTGAAGATGCGCTGATGGCATTTCATAGATTCTGTGGCAGCAGAGAAGAGAAGAATATCCTTCATCTTCCAACTGAGCTTGGGGCATATTGGCCTTGTGCCTTCAATTCCTTTTGTCGTTAGTTGTCGTTAGCATGCACAGTGCTGAATCCTCACAGCTTACCCTTTTCATCACTGCTTGGAAGGTGATTTCTGATATGGTTTGTTCCTTCTTTTCACCCTGCTTGCAGTACAAGTGGGCTTTACCAGGTAGCCCTGCGGTAGTGGATTTAGCTATTATTGTTACATACTTGACAGTAACACCCAATTTGTGCTGGGTTGTCTTAGACTTACAAGAAGACACAGTTGGTGTCCCAAAGAGCTTGCAGCTGAAAGGACGTCTGAAAGCAGATGAAAGGTAGGGGAAGGTATACAATACCCAGGCAAAGTGAGTGAAGGTTGGCACTTGGCTTATTAGCTGCCTTTTAAAATATATATTTGTCTCTATCTATTTCGCGTCTGGCTGTGCCAATGACCAATTGGTGTAAGTGAACTGTACGTCCCTGTGTGCCGGAGTGAAAAGCACTATTGCTGCATCATTCTAACACTTTCAAACCCTCTTCAGAGGACATTATGGTTGCCAGGTGAAGCACTCGAAGGCCCAGAAATATCAGCATGAAGGTTGCTTTGGTGCTAGCTGACTGTACAGGGAATGTTTCCCAGACAGTCTGGCTTCATTATCATATGTGGAGCAGAAACTGGGGAGATCTCAGTCCAGCTTCCCCCATAGTCTGACACCAACATTCACAACAGCAATAAAATCCATCCACTGCCATTTGCACTAACTGACCCACTTATTGGCCTGGCTGAGGACTGAATGAGCCAGGAGGTACAGTGCAAGCTCCCTGCTCTGGCCTAGAAGCGCCGCCCATGCAGATCTCAGCTGATGCCTATTCACAGTGTGCAGCAAGAGGAAACCTCCCTCACCAACAGAAACTACCAGTGGCAATTCCCTGTGTCTATCGAGAGCAGGACAACCCTTAGCTAAGAGTTCTGCATGGCTGAACTGTCTGTCAGCAACATGTTAGACAGGGGTCAGACATCACACCCTTGTCTAACACGATTTGTTCCTGACAGGGAATGGCAGCAAGTCAGTCCTCAAGTCTCCCTGTAACTGACAGCATCTGGGAAAGAGGCGAGGGCCTTACCACTCAGAAAAGAGGCTTATTATTGACATCGCTGCATGCTCTACAGTGCTGATAAACAGCTCTCCTGGTACAGCGGCTCTGTCTTACAGACCTATAAAATCTCTTCTAATTCATTTCATAAACTCTATTTTACAAGTGCCTACAACAGAGCTGGGACAGTGCTTAGCATTTCGCTTTGCTCAAATTTTGGTTTCTGAACACATTTTCTTTCCAAATGAGGTGGTGTTATTAATATTAATAAAGCACTTTGGTGGAACCTTTTGTCTAGATTCCCAAGCACTTTCCAATAGCTCCATCACCCTCACAACCATAATGGGGGCCGGTGATGATTAATCCCAGTTTTGCAGATGGGGAAATTGAAACACAAAGAGTTTGAACAACATTTGAATTGCTGTCAGACCCACAACTAGATTCCAAGTCTCCTGACTCCCAGATACACATTAACTAATGAACCACAGTCTGGTTCCTTTTTCTAAAACACCAGAGAGTCCAGAAAGAACATGCCGGTGGTGAGCTTGCCCAATGAACAACAGAGTTTCTTTCATCCCGGGATAAGTCTCTCAGAAAAGTAACACCAAAAAGCTATATCTAATTAAAAGGAAATCTGCATTAATAGCAGAGCTGGTTGGAAAATCGGGGTTAGAGGAGCATGAGTTTCTACTGAAATTTTCAACAAATATGAAAAACGGGATTTGGGGTTTTTTATTAAAATTTTCCATGGAAAATTCTGAGTTTTCATCAAAACACCCCAAACCAAAAAAGGTTTTGTCTGAAAAAATTTCAGTTTTGATGAAAAGTTGAAGCTGTCCATGTGAAGCAGACACTTTGTGTGCAAATTTGTGTGTTGTGGAAAATCCAATTTTCTGTTGAAACACAGTTTAGACCCTAATCAATAGGATCTAAACATAACAGCAGCAGCAACAACAACAAACCACAAAGCAGAAACATTACTGGTGAAACCAGACCAGAAAATGAAACCCATCTGTTTGAAGTTCTCCAACTGCCATTTTTTGCCAATGTTCTGAATTGCCGCTTTTTGACATTAGTTATTACAGTGCCTGAAAGCCATGCCCTGTGGTTGACAGGGGTTCTGGCATCTCTCATGGAATGTCTTGGAAGCGGATTAAACTAATTCAGAATAAGGCTCTCTTATTTCAGAATAAAAGCATCCACACATAGCATTAATTAGAAATAGTTAATTCTCTTTAAATCCATACCCTGCATTATTCCAGATTAATTTTCATGAGCAGACAAGTCCTTCATTTGGAGCCTAACTTCAGCGGAAAGTCACTTACATGCTTTTGAAACTCTCAGCTGAAGTATATTAAGAAAATGGGCTGGATCCAAACACCATGGAAATGAACAGAAAGATTCTGATGGACCTTGACGGGCTTTGGAAAAGACCTAACGGGGTTAACAATATTGCGCCAAAAGTACAAATTGATCTGGCTCCGCTGTTAGCCAAATTCACCCCTGAGATAAGGCCAGGTTTAGTGGAGTTACACCAGGGATGAGTTTAGCCCTGTGTGTTCATAATATAACATCTCAGCTTCATCTTCAGAGCTAGATATTTAAATAGTGAAGGGAGATATGCTGTAGTAATGGTCAGTGTTACCAGGCAAATGGCCTGAGGTGAATTGCATTGCAGAAGGCCATCGGAAAAAAGTCTCTTTCTAAAATATAATGAGTTTATTTTATTTGTGAATGCTTGTGGATTCTGCAGCTTCTCCATCAATATCTGAGCTCATGTAGTAAAATGTTACACATGAAAATCTATATGAGCGGGCACATTCAGTCACATCATCAGGAGAAATAAATAGATGTCTCTCCCTCTGCGTTTGCTTTATTTTCAGCACACATCTTCCACCTATGTGCCTTCAAGCGGGAATGAACCTCACATCTGAAGCTATCTGGTTACACTTCCACCCCCAACAGAGTCACTGGGAAAGTCTTAAGTCCCCAGTCAAGGGAGGGATTCACAGAAATCAAACACAAACTTAGTCTGGACCTTCCCTCTCTGCTATAAAGCAACACCTCTTAGAATCTCCTAAGGCTTCTGTCCTCAGCACACACTTCTCACTCCCACATCACCCAGAGTGTGTGCCACTTCCCAGCAGATGCCACCGTGACCTAACAACACAGCAGCCCAGCACACGGCTTGATTCTTAAATATGCATGTGAAAAAAACTAAAAATAAGATAGAAAATGGGATTGCAATGGCAGGAGCAAAATGCATTAACAATTTAGGTCACTTCACCTCTGTCTTGCTCTGATGATCCTGAAATTTAAAAAAAAAAATGCTTTCAGAGTGTCTATGTCTCCTTTTTAGTTGTGCTGGCAGTTCTGCCTTTGAATATCAGAGTTCACAACTCTGGCAAGAGAGGAAATGTGCGAGTGGTAACTTTAAAATGGCAGGTTCCCTCATTAGAATACATGTATTCCAGCTCTTTAAAAGATGCTGGGCTCCTCTTTTAATAGTGAGCTCTTGCTTGCATAAAATAAATTGAATTTATTCTAAGATTTTCTTAGCATTTCAATTAGCAGCTCTTGCAAATAGAAATAAGATTGACTTCCTTTTATGGAGCGCTAAGTGGAGAGTGCAAGCTGTGACTGGAGCATGTTTTGTGTATACCTGTGTGCTGCCTGCTCCTGACCGTGTGCCCCTTTTGATTTCAGAGGCCAAGAACAATCAGAGCACTGGGCACCTCAAAGCATCCTGATGCTGGGGCTGCAAGGGAGAAGCATAGGAGTTAGCTATGCCAGCTCTGCTCCAGCTGGGGAGATCTGCCGGCTTTTTGTCCCAATTCTCCAGTGGAGTGGTGAAAAAAAGTAGGCGTGCAAAAGAAAATCTGGCCTTGAGGCTAATAAAAGTGACCTGTTCCACAGTGGGTAATGACTAACTGCCTGCTGGGTGTTGGAAAAGAGAATTTCCTTTACTTAGAAATATAACCACAGGGGATTTCCCACAGCCCAGACTGCGACAATTCTGTGTGGGGAAAGGAAGTCCAGTCTTTGCTGAAAACGTTGCGTGGCAAAGAGCTAACTGGTGTCTGCTTCAGGATCCAGAGTGGGGCTATCTCTACACCAAGTTCTCATTGGAAGAAGTTACATCACACGTTTTGTCACCACTGTGCAGTAGCAGCAACACTCAGCAGCTGCTGGATTTCACTCCAGAGGGGACTGGTTCAGTAGCTCCTCTTGGAGACTGTCTCATGTTGATGGAGGCGGTAGATTGAATCCTACCAATGGGGGGAGCGAGCTCTGTATGCACAATCTGCAGAAGCACTTTAGTATCCTGTGCTATGGCAATATTGCAGATTGACTGTCATTATTGCTTCCATTTCAGTTACTTTGTTGTTAGTTACCACTGGGATTACCGTCCACACTGCTCCAGACTTGTCACCACCTAATCCAGTTCCCAGCGCCAGTTCTGCAGCGACAGGCTGCTGCTTCCACCATGCTCAGACATACAGGGGAATTCGTCGTCACCAAAACAGTGTACAAATCAGTGACTATTTTAAAATGGATGATCAATAAATGAAGACATAGGCCTGAGGGGTGTAGGAAAGTACCTAAGATAGATACTCTTGATGTTCTGGCTAATGAAGCAGAGAGGAGATTTGGGGAGCACTTTCCCAACTTAGCAGGGCGGGGATTCTGGCCCCACTGAAGTCAATGACAAGATTCCCAGGATATTTCACCCTTGGACTCTCTCCAACCTGTTACGGGATGTCTCTCCTGTATAGCAATGAATCCTCTCCACAAGGTAGGTGGTTTTTCTGGGAAACACTTGGCTTTTTCTTACCTTTATGGACCAATCTAGTGTCGGTGGTTTTGGTTCTTAATACACATATTGGTTGCTTGTACAAAAGCGATGGTTTTGCCCACAAAGGCAGTGGGTTTGTTAGTCGTGAAAGCACAGCCCTGCCTCTGCCTCTGCCCAGGCCGATGCCCTTGAGTGGCAAAATCCACCCACCTGCAGAGGGCCAGCAGCCAGCTCATGCACCACCTCCAGTAAGTCCAGCAGCCTGCATTAGGGCAGTAGTTTAATCACCTACCTTACATAGAATTCCCTGCCAGACTCATTGACTTAAACTGGGTTTGAATAAAACGACTAGATCAAGAAATAACTCACTGGCTATGTCAGCTCCTCCTTGAGCCAGGTCAGCAGTTACTTCTGCTGGGTACACAGAATAATGAAGGGGTCATTTGGAAGCTGGTTTTAACCCCAATAACACATTTTCCTACAATAGAAGAGCCAGCGAATGTGGCCAAAGGCTCCCTGGGAGTTGGCGAATGCCTGTTAAATGGCTTCATTACCACTGTAATGGCTCCTAAACAGTGTCAGGGATCTGCTACTAGGGCTCTGGGAGGCTTTTTCACTGTGTAAAGCTAATCAGGGATCCTCCCAGCTTGCATCTTCTCTCCCCACACCTCCATCCCGGTCTGCCACCAACTCCCAGTTCGCATTCTCACTAGGGTGACCAGACAGCAAGTGTGAAAAATCGGGACCGGGGGAGGGGGGATTGGCACCTATATATGAAAAAGCCCCAAATATCAGGACTCTCCCTATAAAATTGGGACATCTGATCACCCTAATTCACACACACCCCATGCCCTGCGGGGGGTGGGGGAGGAGAGATGCGGCCAGCAGCTTTGGGGACCTCTGAGGGGGGAAGGCATGGGGTAGAGAAGAGGGGAGGAGAGGAGGAAGATTCACCCCAGGCAACAGCAGCAAGCCCTGGGAGCTGATTCAGTGGGGTAATAGGCACCTATATAAGACAAAGCCCCAAATATTGGGACTGTCCCTATAGAATCAGAACATCTGTTTACCCTACTTATTTCACTTTACATTTCAAGTGCTTTCATTGTTTTCCTTTCTTTTCTGTATCTTCAGTAAAAGGTAAAAGGGATTTTTCATGGTATGTTTGCCATGGTGCTAAATCGGGGGAGGACTCTTAATACCAAACCCCAGAGCTTGTTTAACACTGTTTAATGTTGGACAGTGACCGGGTTATGTTAATGCCTTTGGTCCACATATTCCATCTAAATTAAAACAGGGCTTAACTCATATCTAGGCCTTTTTGTTTGCCTCCTGGTCAGGGATGAATTTCACCTTAAAGGACTGAAATCCCAGCTATTGACTTGGCTTTGTGAGGGCACATTCTCCAAACACTAGGTAGAAACACGTACATACATATCTGTGCATGTCTACATATTCATACATCTATCAGCTCAACCTCATGAAATTTGGAAGCATTCAGACCCCAAGAATGTTATGAATTTGCTTTACCCATTTGCCTGTGTCATAAATGGATAGGTAAGGTAAGGGTTAAGTTTCTTTTACCTGGAAAGGGTAACCAAACACCTGACCAGAGGACCAATCAGAGAACTGGATTGTTTAAAGTCAGGGGCGGGAATTTGTATACCAGGGGTCTTTGTTGTTTGCTCAGCTGTGAGTAAACAAGGTTTCCTCCTAACTCCATCTTATCTTAAAGTTTCTTCTAAACATCTGTAAGTACCCAGGGAACGCAAAGTAATTCGGCTATGATGATCTTTGTGGTGTATTTACCTGTATGTTGATTTGTTGGACTGGTTTAATTGGGCTATCTTTAAATCAGACTGTTTTTTCATATCTTCTTATAAGCAAGAGCCTGTATTGAGTTTCTTAATGCAAGATTATTGTTTTATATTTTCTTTCTATTTTTATATAAACTTTTTCTTTTAAAACGTGTGGAAGTTTCTTTTCCTAGGGAGGCAAAGGGAAGGGAAAAGCCAGGCTGTGAGCTATTTTCCTATTGCTTTCAGGGAAGGAGCAGGCTACGGGGCAAGAGACAAAGAATCATCTCTGTTCTCTTGTGGTTGAAGTTTTTTTCCTGTTACTGCTACGAGAGCAGACACGGGGGAAGGCAAAGCCAAGCTGGTGGCATTTTGCATCTCAATTGTCCTGAGGGTAGAGAACGCTTATCGCTTGGGAAGTAGAGAAACCGGTTTCTGTGCAAGGCGGGGAAGGAGGGGAGAAGGGATTTTTCCCCCTGCTTTTAGCATCCAAGGGATTTGGAATCTGGAGGTCCCACCCAGGGAGGGTTGGGGACACCAGAGAGAGGAAAGGGGGAGGTCAGGCCCCCTAAAGTAAATTACCTACCTGACCTGGTGGCAGCCCAAATACCCAAGCTGGTAGTGAGCTTGGGGGAGTTTCAGGTAAGCCCCCAGACTTTTGGACGCAAAAGTCCAGGTTTGGGACAGGACCAGATTGTGGACGCTAAAGTTCAGGTCTGGGACTGGGAGGCTGAATTACCACAGCCTGACAGTGTTGGACAGTGGGATGTTTTGCTTTGTTTGGTGGGTTATTTATAGGCCAATTACACTACTGTTAGACAGCACAGTGTGCTAAATTCCTCTGACATTTCAGTCAATATCAGCCAAGCATGACTGGCCAAGAACAGCTCCTTCCGAATAGCCGGGAAGGGCCATTTGTTGTCTGTGCCGATACCCAGGCCTGTTTTTCAGAAACAATGCAAGCAGGCTGGTTTTTAGGGCGCTGACTTCCCACAGCAAAGTCCAGAGCTGGCTCTAACTCACATTGTGAATCCCGCACTCTTGAGGAAAAACTGGCGGATTAAAGCAGTGTCCAAACCGCCTCTAGTTCATTAATTCTAATCAAACAGAACCACACAAAGGGCCAAGTTCAGCCCTAGGGAAACTACTGAAGTCCTTACAGTTACACTAAATATTAATCTGGCCTGAAGCATTTAGGAGATGCTCCTGCAAAGGAGCCGAGTGAGGCTAAGCAGCCTCAGTTCTCAGAGATTTCTCCTGAGAGTTGAGAGTGCTCTGCAGCCCATTCGATCAAGCCCTTAGTTCCCTCAGCTGATTCAGCCTATTTTATAATACATGAATCCTGCACTGCAATGTATTAACTCTGCAGGGCTATGCCTGAGGAGCAAAGTAATGGAGCCAAGTCTCAGGGCTGTAGTTTACTGGATGCTGATTAAAGAAGAAGCAGTGATGTTCACATACAGAGCAGCCCAGCAATAACCAGACAGAGTGAGGAAAACACTGCACAGACACACCTGTGAACATTCTCTGGCAGTTGTAGGAAAACTTGCTGCACTTCTGTCCCAGGAAAGCACCTGTCAATGAGCTTGGGGGCAGGAATGCTTTGTGAGCTGGAGAATTGTGAACAACGATTGGAGAATATTCACAGAAAGCAAATTCTGAACTGGTTTCCAACACCTAGCACCAGAAGCTATGTCCGTCCTATCAGTGAACAGAAATAAGCTGTGCGATTCTTGGTGCAGCATTTTCAGGCCATGGTGCTGGATCTGGCTGAACAGTGCTTGGGGCAGAGCCCGAGAGATGACAAAGGCAGCTTTATCCGTCGTTTGTGGCTCCCCGATTCTGGGTCAGCCAGGAGCTGGTTTGGCGTTTAGTGTAAGATAAAGCAGCCTTGGGCTGCTCTCACCTATGACAGGCTGCTCATAACCCCAAGAGGCCATTCAGACAGACAGAGCATAGAAAAACTCCAGGCACAATGCCTTTCCCTCAGTTACCCCCCATGCCAGAGCCTGTAGAACCACTGTTCTCTGGTTATGTAACACTCGGGGACTCCTCCATGCAGAAATTTTGGCCTGGGCTCAAGATGTGTAAAAGAGCCTGACGCTCTAGGGCTAGGGCTGTGCATTCAGGTGTCTCCACCGGGGCACACAAAATCAAAAGTAGTCATTTCTGGAAACCTCAGCCCTCATTTTCAGTGACAGGGTTCCCAGGGGCTATTATAAGCAGCGAGAAAGGAAATGAGTGTTAGGAATGCTGAAATACAAAGCTGGCTGCACCCTTTTGAAACGTCCGCTTATTTTGCTAGTTTTGTTGCTAAAAGTCAGAAAAACACATGATTTTTGCCCCAGTGATTCATGTCTGCTTTTTAAACTCACTGTGACCTAATCCATGCAGCGTATTGTCACTCCTTTTCAGATGGAGGCTGTAAGCCAGCAACGGCTAACTGCACACTGACTGAAGCACCGTGTCCTGTAAATGTCACCACACGACAGCTGTCCTGTTAAGGCGCAGAGCCAGCTATGCACAGCCTTTCCTGAACTGCAAAACAATCCTTATTACACCAGCAAGTTTATGATCTCACACTCTATCCAAGAGAAGGGCTGGGGAATGAATTGATTCAGTGATTTCACAGTCGAGAGAGCAGACCTCTCTGTGAAAGCCCTGGGATGATAACAAAGACTTGCTCCCTGATCTGATAATCCCAGGAGTTTAAGATGTGAAGCAGTGGCTAATGAGAACACAGGAGAAAAGGGGGGAAAGAGAAAGTTTGTGGCCAGTAAATTGTGTAACCTTGAGCTATAGATCCTGAATGAGGAACAAGAAACAGCAAAGCATGAAGATGGTTCTGACAGCTGCTCAATGCACACAAATGAGAAGAGCAGTGTGGGCTCAGTGCTGCTGACATGCAGAGCATCTTAGCCAGAGGTGAAAGTAAGCTGGTAAGAGCCAGTACGGAGGACTGGTAAGAAAAGGAGACTTACTGACGGAGGGAGAGAGAAGCCTGCTCCCTGCATAAGAATAGTTTAAACTCAGCTGTTCCCTGATGGTTCAGCGCCCAGGTCTAGGTTTCTGGCATCCGTGTTAATTTCACTCACAGTAGCTGGGAGGAGGGGGGTCAGGAGAGGGTGTGTTTGACCATGGCAGGGGCAGTCCTTTTCTGCCCCCGGAATGAGGGGATCTCTCCAATACTAATACACACAACAAATACAAGCATTTAGCTGCACAGCTTAAATCCAGAGCTAATAAAAGCAGGTGGAAAGGGAAAACTCACTGTCACATTGGTTACTTGGCTCCTCCCTCCCCCTCCTCCAGCCAGGCTGCAGACAAGGCTCTGCATTCCTTCCCCCACACCCCCAGCAGGGGTTCTCCTCTAGACTCTAGCTTGCAGCAGGGACACTGGCTGAGATGCCTGCTGCTGCTGCCTGCAAAAGAACAGTTTAAATACAGCTGTTCCCTGCGCAGTTCAGTGCCCAGAGTTAGGAGCTGTTTCTGGCACCCTTGTCAATTTCATTCCCAGTTGTTGTGAGTGTGTGTGACCATGGCAGGGACAGTTCTTTTCTGCCCCTGGGATGAGGGGATCTCCTAAACACAATCAAAATCAGGAACCATTTCCAAGTTCAAATCTATCCCATTCCCTCCCCAGCAAAGGATCATGGTTGTGATGTTCAAACTGCTTGCAGATCTTCTTTGAAATGTTACTGTTTAAAAATAAACAACACAAAAAACATGGAGAACATGGTGGAAAGATGTGTCATGACGATTAGGGTTTATTTTGGGCAAAGCAATTTTACTAAAGCAACTAAAGATTCACAGGGAAAGCAAATAGCCTCCATAGGCAAAACCACAAAGGGATTGGAGGGGAAAACTGAATATTCAGGGAAATTATTGTGCCTCCTTTGAAAGAAATAGTAGTTTTCATTCCAATCCACCCTCTTTATATATTGATTTAAACACCTTAAGTGTCCTTAGGACATAGGGTGCAATCTCAGATCTCTTTTTGTTTTGTCCTGCCTGCAGAGTGCAGAGGCTAAATTGACAAAACTTTCTCTAAATATCTTGCATATTTCATAAAGGCTATTCTAGTTGTCCTTCATTCACCCCTGACTTCCCCTCCGCTGGCTCCCTCCCTGGCTGGCTGGCTGTGGTTTTTGCCTTGGTTACTTACTCTTTGGCAGACCCAGCCCTGTGGCACCTGCTGGCTCTCTGCAGGCAGCAGCCCACAGGGGCCGGTTGCTGGGGTCGCTGCTGGTCGCGCTAGGCTGCAACTGCATTGTTTGTGACACTTTCATACACATACACATACATACAGTCAGAGGTGAAAGTAAGCCGGTCCGGCTTACTTTCAAGCAAGAGCCAGTATGCCGTGCTGGACCACATTGACTTCCATGGTGGGGAGTGAAAGGGCTCTGGGCTGCCTGAGGCTGCGGGCAGCCCTGAGCCCTTTAAATCCTGGCTGTGGCTGAGATTTAAAGGGCTCAGAGCTCCCCGCAGCTGTGGGCAGCCCAGAGCCCTTTAAATCCCAGCCGCAGCTCCAGTGGCTAGGCTGGGGCAGGGATTTACAGGGCTCAAAGCTTGCCACAGCTCTGGTGGCCGGGCTGAGGCCAGGATTTAAAGGGCTCTGGGCTTCCCTCAGCAGCAGGAGCTCTGGGCCCTTTAAATCCCTGCCCCAGCCCCACAAAGCTCGGGGTCCCCCTGGCGGCCAGAGCCCAGGGCTCTTTAATTTGCCCCTGAGCCCCGGGGGGTTCTCAGCCACCTCTGCAGCTGGGAGCCCCTGGTTGATTTAAAGTTTCTGGGTCTCCCAGCCACAGCTGGTTCCCCAGAGCCTTTAAACCTTGAGAGGCCACGCCTCTTCCAGATGAGGCTGCACCCCCTCAGGACTCCAGCAGTACTGGTAAGTCCTGTAAATTACTTTCACACCTTATCTTAGCCCAAGACAGGATTAAGCCTTCAGGATGGGCACAGGAGCCATCAACATCCAAAGAAACTGCAGCTGGGGGGGTCAGGATTCAATGGGACAATCTCACAGAAATACACACTAAAGAGAAAACAAAAAAAACCCCATAGAATAGAGTCAAAGGGGACATGAAATACACGACTACATGAGAGCAGCTCAGACACCGTTGCAATGGGGGGCGGATAGACAGACAGATCGATCAGACTGAGAGCCCAATTCAATAAAGCACTTAAGCACTGGCCTAACCTTAAGAATGCGCTTAAGTTCATTCCCCTTCAGTATAGGTCTTGAGCATGTGCCCTATTAGTGAGCATGTATCCTGTCTGGGGCAGGAAATGGGCCTGACTCGTTGTAAAGCACCATGTAAATTCACAGCACTGCATGGTGTTTTCTAACAAGAATGAGAAAGGTACATGGGCAAGGAGTCCATCGCAGGTACCCCCATCCCCTAACAATGAGAACTGGTCAGGAAGTGTGAAAAGTGCCAATTCGTCAAACTGAAACTTTTCACAGCCAAAGGTCACTTAGGGTGAATCTCACTTCTGGTGATAACCAAAAATTCCAGTTTTCCAGTTCAAGATTGATTTTCGTTTGGAAACTTAAAGCTAATTAGAGTAAAATAAAATAAAATAAGTAATGGGTTCAATTGAAATAAAACATTTTGATTGATCCAAACTAAAAATGTTCAAGATTTCAACTTTTTGCCCCAAATCATGACAGGAAATTTTTTCAAAAGTCTGACAATTTTCACAGGAGAGAAAAGCTGCATCCCGCCCCCTCTCCTAACAACTCTGGATCTGTTGAATTTGATATTGTTTCAGAAAATGAACAGCACCATTTCTTGGAGCCAAGAGGAACAGCAACAGAGCTCAAGTGCCTCCTTGTTGTTATAAACAAAACATTTATTGTTTTGTTTATTTGAAATAGTTATGAAGTTTGTTGAATAAATTATTGATCAAATACTCAGCCAGTTTCAGCTGTTCATAGGGTTCCCATATGTAATAGAGAAGTACATTTTCCTCTGCTGCAGGTATCAATGGGTTAAATTCTATGGCCTGGGTGACACAGAAGGTCAGAGGAGGTGACCACAGTGGGCCCTTCTGATCTTTGAATCTATAATAATCTCTGTCATTCTAAACAACACAAAGTGCTTCACACATGTACTACAAGCCTCTGGGGCTGGAATGCACCCAGTGGCTGCATGTGCTTACACAACAATGCCTGCAGAATTTGCAGGTGTTATTTCAGAGGCTAGCTAAAAGGGTGCTCCTGTTTTCAGGGGGTTGCCCAGTGCTTGGTTTGTCAGACCATTCCAAGCCCCAGCTTGGGGGCCATGCTACACAACAGGGTACAGTCCAATGGCTACTGGAGTTGGATCAGGTCCACACGGCTGAGCTTTGAGCCCCGGGAACAAGGGACCAATCTTAGTGCTTGAAGACCATTGCCTGCATGGTGACGCGTGAGTAGGGCACACATTCTGCACGTCTCCCCAGTATCCTTGCTGATCCCTGCCCGTGGAAATGGGAGGCATTTCCATGGCCTTATGCACCTGTGCTGGAGAGGTGTCCCTTACCTCTGTCCACAGGGAAAGAAAATGCCATAGAGACCAGAAAGGAGAGAAAAATGAAACTGTCCTGTGCAATGACTGTTGAACTATGGAATAAGGCCAAACTTTGATATCCAGCAGGGGCAGATTCTGACTTTACAACAGGGAACATGGCTGGAATTTCAATGGCCATTTTAAACAGGTAAGTTATATAATCTCCATTGTTTTTATATTCCTCAACCCAACAGATGGCTCTCAAATCCATTGCCTACCAAAAATGACATTTAACTAAATAAAGAAGGTCTTTTAATTGCACTGTATTTCAGTGCAAAGGTTAGAGAAATGAGCATTTCCAGAGCATGATCACAGCTCTGGCTATGAATGAACCTTGCCAAACAACAAACCCCAAACCCATCACCCTGCTGTCTAATGGGTAGAATTTCACCTTTTAACCCTAATATTTAAAATATTTGGAGCCTGACTCTCCTCTGCCTGCACAGTACGAAGTCATTTATGCCTGTGCAAAGTTTATTGGCAGAATGCTTCCAAATCAGAATTCTCCACTCTCGCTCCACCAGCATTGCACAGGAAGGCAAAGACTCGGCCCCTTCTATCACCATTACAAAAATAAAGCCACCCAATAAATAGTATTGGGAGCATTTCCAAGGGTCAAATTTTCATACTTTGTTTAAAATTGCAGAAGAATTGTAATGGAGAAACAAACCCTCCAAGAACATTGCCATTGAAATGGGTACCAGGATTCAGCTTGGCTCCTTGAATAATGTCTATACAGAAAATGGGCTCAATGCAGTGTATGTCTGCAGTTTCTTATCATCATCTGCTAAGGGCGGACAAAGTGGGGACAGCCCTGAACTGCAGTAGAAACCAGGGGTTGGTCCAAGAAATTGGATACTATTTTTCCTTGTCATGCCTGTCTTTGGAACTCGAACTCCCAAGCAAAGGCTGCTTTTGCAACGTCTTTGTCCTAGCCAGAGCCAGGAAGTGCTAATCATTTCCTGCAAGGTTCTGAGTCTGACACAGATTCAGGAAATGCCTGACTTGTCTTCAGAGAAGCATATTTATTAGTAGCAATATTGCTATACTTCTTAGCTCCTATATAAGAGCTCTAGGATAAATATCATGTGGCAATCCAAGATCATTTCATGCCAATTGCAAGAAGCCATGAAAGGTCACTGGATCTCTTATTTCCCAGGGCTTCCAGCCATGATAATACTACTATGAGTTCCTGATTACATTCCCCTCTTTGTCCAAGAGCAAGAAGTTTTGTGCATGCAGTGTACAATGGAACATTGTCATTCCAGGATACAGCATGTAGCCTTCACATGACTGGAGACTGTCTGAAGTGAGGGCCAACCCATGCAATCTGGAACAAAGAAAAGAGCTTCCCAATGCTCACACGAGTTTGTGGGTGCTCCCCAAGATGCCCTGAGTGCAGCCAGAGAGTCTGTCTGGCCAGCTTGTGATCGCAGAGAGTGTGAAGTTATAGGTGATTTGAAAAAACAGCCGACAATGCGAATCTATTCAGACTTTTCCCCCCTCCACAAGAAGGAGCCACAATCATTGCAACAAGTGATTGGATTATTCTCCTGCGAGCATCTCTTGCCCATTACACTTCATGTCAGGCATACAGACAGCATTAGGGATGGCTGAAAATTATATAGAAACCTCGCCTGATTCATACCAATTAATCTTTACTTCAGCAGCACCATTCAGTGCTTTCCCTCCCTCGCTTCCACTTAGTTTCTAATCAACCAGCTCAACCTGTTCCCATAGAAACCAACAGCATATCACTGTAGTGTCATGGCTTCCATTTGATTAAAGATTATGGTCAGATCTTTATTCTAGAGCCCTTGGAAAGCCAAGCTGACAGCTGCCTGATGCTGGCATGAATGGTCATGCTGTCCCATCTACTACCAGAAAATCAGGGTCAGGCATGGGCCCTTTACTGTAACATGCCTCGTGCTCATGGAGCTAGGTGAATTGTGCAAAAGATTTGCATTTGTGCTCTCCTTGCATCTGGTCCCCACAAACATCCGTTACCAGCTCCAACTTGCTTGTACAAAGCAAATGTTATTTGCATCCTAAAACTAATTCCAAGAGTTACACTCATCCAATAAGGGAGCAGAAACAATATCAGGTGTCTTGACCAATGAACTAACATTCACAACAAGCAGCACAATTCAAACCATAATTATTTTTTTAATTTGGTGGAAAAAAAAAAAGATTAATTTTGACTATAGACATGCTACCAGCCTGGAAAGGGGTGACATTCACCAAATACACTATCCATTATCATCTGCCCAGGTGTCAATTCCCCAGTGTGTGCTGGCATCACTGTGACTTTGGCTACACTTACAGAGTACAAAAATTCCCGCCAGGCTGCCCGAAATCATACCACCCTCTCGTGATGACTGATAGGGAATGATGCATCATATCTCTAAGGCCTCAACTCTAATGCAGCCTTCACTTTTTACAGTACACACGCACAATTCAGGGCCAGATTGTGCGTGGGTATAATGTGACCATGTGAGGTAGGTGAGTCCCCTTCTGCCTCCCCCACATGGTCATCTCAGACCTGTCTGGCATGTGGGGAGACCAAAGATGAGTCCCTAAGTCACCTCCCTGTGCACCAGCATTTGGGGAGTGTATAGGGTCTGCCTGCCCTATGTGCCATTCTCGGCCCTGCTAGTGAATGCCAGACACTGTGCACGAGGGAGCCAGTTGCCATGGGCCTCTCATCTCACCAATCATTTTCTGCACCAGCCAGAGGGCCATGTCCATTGTCAGTGACAGGTCTTCTCAGGGCTTGGCTACACTTGAGAGTTGCAGCACTGGTGATGGGGTTACAGCGCTGCAACTTACTCTGTGTCCACACTTGCAAAGCACATCCAGCGCTGCAACTCCCTGGCTGCAGCGCTGGCTGTACACCTGGTCTGCTTGGGGTGTAAACGATTCCAGCGCTGATGATGCAGCGCGCTGCTCATCAAGTGTGGACAGCAAAAGCGCTTTTATTGGCCTCCAGGAGGTATATTAGGAGGTATCCAGCATACCTTTTCAGGCCACTCTGCTCATCGTTTCGCACTCCACTGCCCTGGGCTCAGGTGACCGCCCTTTAAATGCCCCCAGGAATTTTAAAAATCCCCTTCTGTTTGCTCAGCCAGGTGTGGAGTGCAATCAATCAATCAATCAATCACTTGACCATGCCTCCATGCCCCAAACGAGCCCCAGCATGGAGCACTTGCGAGCTGCAGGACCTCATCAGTGTTTGGGTGAGGAAGCTGTGCAGTCACAGCTGCGCTCAGCCATAGAAATTATGATACCCTATGGCCAGATATCAAAAGTCCATGCTGGAAAGGGCCATGAACGGGACGCGGTGCAGTGCCGGGTTAAAGTAAAGGAAGCTGTGGAGTGCCTATTGCAAAGCCCGTGGGAAACCGGCACCGCTCAGGTGCTGCCCCCACGCCCTGCCGTTTTTACAAGGAGCTGGATGCGATACTTGGGTGGGTGACCCCACTGCAATCCGAGGACCACGATGGACAGTTCAGAGCAGGGGGAGGAGGGGGGAGAGGGGAGGGTGTAGAGGAAACCGAGAGTGAGGGTACTGGGTGGTGGGAGACACCCCGGAGAGTCCCAGGAGGCATGCAGCCAGAAAGCTCTTCTCAAGCCAGGAGGAAGCTAGCGCCAGTCGCAGCAGCTGGAACTTGTTGGTGAAGAAGAAGCAGAGGAGGCGGTTTTCCGGTAAGCAGCTTTTATTTTAAGGATGGAACTGTTTTTTTTGGGAGAGGGGAGGGGGGGGGTTATGGCTGCCTGCATGCATGCCTAAATGTGGAATAGCCCATTGATTTGGCTCTATCACGTCGCGGGTAATCAGGCCTCTGTAATCTCTTCAAAAAGTTTCAGCCAGAGCGTGTTGGCAATGCGCTGCGCAAGTTTATAGGGAGAGCCACCCAGTGGTCTTTTGTTCCAGTCAGGCTAACGCTGTCCGCGCCACTGTGCCGTGAGGGTGGGGGGGGACCGGGCACCATTGCTGAACACACAGGCAAGCTGCATAGGGACCAGGGCTTAGTTTCCAAATCCACATTGCTGTTTCCCAGAAGACCCTCCCGCTCTTCCCAGGTAACCCGCCAGCAGCGAGATGATATCTCGCAGGAGTAAAAATCCTGTGGAAAATGTAGGGATAGTCTTTCCGTGCAGGTTCCCCCCAGGTTCTCTCTCTGCTTCCCCAATTGCAATGCAGAAACCCCAGTGAGCCTCTGACTCAAGCATTGCTCCCCTTCCCAGGTGAGAAGTCGCAGCAGCGAGATGGCTTCATTAATCACTCATTCACCATTACTCACTATGTCTTCAGCTGCTGTGGCCTCTCTGTGCTATGTTTGCTATGTGTAAATGTGCTACAAATAGCTCTAAAACTCCTTCTCACTGTGATTATAAACAATGCAGCCTCTGTAATAAATGTTCTATTTTTCTGTTTTTTTAAGTGTCTCCTTGAATACTCCGGCCCTATCATGGACATGATGAAAGGCTACAGAACTTGAGGAGGAAACAAGGAAAAAAGCAAGAAGATTTGGTGAAAGCAGTTATGAATCAGTATGCCAGAGAGAATAAGGAGGCTTGCAGGACTGGAGAGATCCCAAAAAATGTGTCAGCTGAGGGAAACACAAAGCAGGAGAAAGGAAATTGGCTACCAAGAAAAGAACAAAGCAGCTGATAAGGCCTCCATGGCACGCCAAAACGGACTGTATGCAGTTCACTCGTAGCCATGCAGGCAGAGCACTACCGTGCTGTCCCCCCCACATCCCAAAGCTTCTCTCCCTTGTGCCCCACTGTTTGCTCAAAACCCCCTTCTCCAGCATCCTGGTTCTTACCACTCACCAGCTGCCCCCAACACCTGTACGTTCACCTACCAGCCCTGAGAACTACGACCCTTACCCTTCTGCCACTCAACCCCCATCACCATGCAGCATATTTAATCCTGAAGCAGTGTGTAGCAGCATTGCACAGCACTCCAGGCAGGACATATCAAACCTCTGACTGTACAGTTCACCACCCTACCCCCCCGTGCCCTTTTCTGTACTGTATTTTGAATAAATGATTTCTTGGCTTTTAAACAGTTTTTATTATTGCAGAAAGTGAAACATACTATACCCACAAGGGGAAAAACAGGCACTGCACATCATTGTAACCAGCTCACTTCACTCCGAGTGCAAGGCACCAAACATTACTGTTGGCTTTCAGCCTCAAATTGCTTCCCTTAAGGCATCCCTAATCCTTGTAGCCCTGTGCTGGGCCTCTCTAGTAGCCCTGCTCTCTGGCTGTGCAATTCAGCCTCCAGATGTTTGAACTCGGAGGTCCATTCCTCACGGAATGTTTCACCCTTCCCTTCACAAATATTATGGAGGGTACAGCACGCGGATATAACCGCAGGGATGCTGCTTTGCCGCTTAATGCCCGGTCTAGGCTCTCCATTTTAGGACCCTCTCAGGCGGGCCCTTTTTAACGGCAAGCCTCACATGTCATTCTGACGCGTGCCCAGCCTGTTAATTGAACCGGTTCTTGTTCTTGTCAAGGTTCCCTGTTTATTACGGTTTCATGAGCCCATGGCATTATACAGGTAAGCGGGGGTCTCCAAGGCATCCGATGGCTGCATTTCGACATCCCTCTGACTGTGATCTTGCGGCTCTGCGAAAGAAGTTCTGTCCTCGTTATGAACATGGCACTTGGATTCCGGAAGATGCTATTGGTCATGCACCTTTCCTGCACGCTGTGATATGTCAGTGAAGAACCCTACGGTTGACTCCTCAAGCGCTTGGAAGCGCACGCGGAAATCCTCCTTTGCGTTATCTGTATTCAGCCCGATGCCACCAGGTGGTACGTAGAGTGCAGAATCTAGGGACTAATGACTCCCATCTATCCCCCTCCACACATTAGGGACCATTTGTGCAAGCCACTCAGGATGTCCTGCATGTTCCCAGGAGTCACGGTTCTTTCCTTAGCAGGATGGTATTAATGCGCTGCAACTTGCATCAAACTCAACCGACTCGCTCGACTTTCCCACTCCAATACTGGTTTTGCGATCGACATCGGTAGCTGTCTGGAGTTGCCATCTTCCAGATTGCAATAGCCACCCGCTTTTCCACTGGCAGGGCAGCTCTCAATCTCGTGTCCTTGTGCCGCAAGGTGGGGGCGAGCTCAGCACACAGTCCCATGAAAGTGGCTTTTCTCATCTGAAAGTTCTGCAGCCTCTGCTCATCATCCCAGACTTGCAGGACGATGTGATCCCACCACTCAGGGCTTGTTTCCTGAGCCCAAAGGTGGCGTTTCACGGTGCTGAGCATGTCCGTTACTGCCACAAGCAATTTATTTTCACGCACGTCAGGCAAATTGATATAATCATTGGACTCCTCACTGTCACTTTGGAGCTGCAGGAATAGCTCAACTGCCAAACGTGATGTGCTGGCGACATTCATCAGCAAAGTCCTCAGCAGCTTGGGCTCCATTTCTAACAGAAATCACGCTGCAGACTCACAATGGTGCCAAACTGCTGGGATGTGTAGCGATGCACCACGGGGTGTTGGGACAGGAAGCGGAATGACCCGCACCCTTCCGTCCCCTTGCCACAACCCACAGAGCCAAAATGGGATGAGGTGCTCTGTGGGATAGTTGCCCACAATGCACCACTCCCAACAGCGCGGCAAATGCTGCAAATGTGGCCACACTGCAGCGCTGTCAGCTGTCAGTGTGGCCACACTGCAGCGCTTTCCCTACACAGCTGTACGAAGACAGCTGTAACTCCCAGCGCTGTACAACTGTAAGTGTAGACATACCCTCAGTGTAGACAGAGCCCCAATTGCAGACCTTGTAACGGAATTCCCCATTGCTAAGCCTTCTCAAAGTGCCCTGAAGTCCCTTGTGGTAGGTGTGACATGACTGAGCTGATGAAGGTGGCTGGCTAGGTTGGAGGATCTTGTCACAATAGCTCAAGCAACTTGGGTTCAATTCCTGGCTCTGCCACAGATGCTCTAGGTGGCCTTGGGTCAATCATATAATTGACACTAAGTTTTACTTCCCCATCTGTAAAAATGGCGCTATTTCCCAACCTCACCGGAGTATCGGGAGGTGCTCAGACACGGCCATGGATGTACCTAGACAAAAGGAAATCCAGAGATGCCAGAGGAGAAAGGCAGGGAAACATGCTTTATGGAGCAATTATTATCTAATTTTAGCTGCACTCTCTCACACAGTTGAATAACAACGGTGACCTACCCCATTGCATGTCTCCTCAGTTGATTGGGACCACTCATGCTGAGGTGAACTACAGACACGCGTACTGAGTAATCTACTCCTCTGGCTGTGATAATGTAATGTTTTCCAGCGATGCTGAGAGAAAAGTTCTTTGTGGTTGAGTGAACACAATGGGGAAAGACAACAGTTTACTGACAGTGCAGTCAGTCAAGAGACATGTAAACAAAGTTCTAGTTGAAAGAATGTTTCTTTAGTACAAGACAGATTATTTAATAATTTACCAGCACTGCTGACTATTTGGGTGTAACAGAGCCCCTTAGCCAGCAAACATATCACTGCCCAACAGCATTCTGAAGATGTGTATTTTGATGCCAATAGTAGAAGACTTTGTCGTGTGACAATCAATGTCTTTCATCCAGGCACTTCAAAGAGAACGCTGATACTTAACGCCTGCAACGTCCTTGTGCAGCAGATGGGGATTATTATACCCATTGCACAGAAGGAGAACATGGAGGCAGAGTGAGGTTAAGACCCACATTCTCGAGTGGCCTCTAATTTTGGGAGCCTCCATTTTTGAGTGCTAGGCATTAGACACCTTAAAAAGAAGCCTGGTTTTCAGAGGTTGGGTGCTCTGCCTTTTCAGAAAATCAGGTCCTTTAAAGTGTCTCAAATTGGGCACCAAAATGGAGGTGCCCCCTTTTGAAAATTTAGGCCCAGGGCCTTATGCTGAGCACTCCCATGACCCCTCTGACTCAAGCTGAAGTTGTGAGTGCTCAGCACAAATCAGGTCAAAGGTTTCTCGGGGTCGTTAGTAACAACTTGAAGTACCCAACATTATTGGACAATCTTGAGAATTTATGGCTGAAATGACTGTTGTGTCACACAACAGGCTAGCGCATCAAATAAACTGCAGGAGTTTTGCTTTCCATTGCCCTCATACAGCGGCTGTGCCATGCTTCCTAACAGGACATTTGGGTTGTTCATTTACCACCTGTGCATTGCTGGCTGCACGTGATGTTAGTTCTCTTCACTTTCAGGAACTTGGAGTTCTCTTCACTTTCAGGAACACAATCTATGAATCAAAGAATCAGAATATGTATAACCCACCCACACATACATTGTGTGATCCAGTGACTTTGAAAAAAAATCACTGATCACTTGATCTGAAAACTCACCCATAACTGTTAAGGCGTCATTCTTGTGTGGGATGGGAATAGGATTGGGCCAAATATTTTATAATATTACATCTGATGCACCTTAATAGGCCTGTCAGTCCATATCAATGGGACACCCACCACAGAGCACAGCTGTGCTGTGGCTAAGGAGCTCGAACTTGATCTGAACGAAGCAATTAGGAATGTTGCCATTGACGTCAATAGGAGGAGGAGCAGATACCAATTGAGAGAACTGTACTAACAGTACAGACCTGATTTGCATTTCCAATAAGTTACACCTCTTAAGTGACGTACGTCATTGAGTATAAATGAAGAGTGGTGATCAGGCCCTGTACAACTGAGAATTCATCCTGATACGTTTTTTTAAGACATGTCTCCGTAGCTTCTACCCACCCCTCACCCCCGCTGTCTATGAGGAGAGTGCAAAGGTCATCACAGATCTATAGTAGGATTATCAGTTCACAAGGATGGATTCTGTAACTCAGGCCCTCATCCAAAGTCCATTGAAGCTGACAGAAAGATTTTGGACCAGGAGCCAAAATGAGCACTGCTAATGTCTCACGACATTATGAAACGCTGATGTAAAATCACAGGAGCTCTCAGCAGAGTTGAAGCCAGACCTCTCCTTTCAGGCAAAATTTCTCTGTGTTAGGTAGAGCATTATCGCTGTGATTTTCTCCCACCGGGAAGAGCAGTGTGAGAAGAAAGAGAATCGCGGAGATGAGACTGATGAGAAATCTAAGACGTTTTGCCTTGAGTTATGTTTTTCCATCTAATGCTATCAATGTAAATATTTACTGGCAAGGATTCCCATTCTATTAGTGACACTGCTTTGTGCAGCCAGTGTTTCTTAGGGAAGCACTTCAGAAATCGGTTTAATGTATTCAAATAATCTCCAATGTATTCATTTAATTTGTTTATTTCCACTTTCCGCTTCTGCACATATGGCTTTGCTTGTGTTCCTACTTGATTAGTTTTTACATTTCCATGTGTAATTTATGATAAACTGGCCTCAGATTCATAAAAACCATGGCAAACGCTTCTAAAATATGTCCTAAATATACTCTTCTGTTCATTCCATATAGAATGAAAACAGGGTGATTCAGTATGCTAAATGAAACCCTATTGATAAGATTACACTGTACTTGGAGTGGTTTAAATGCAGCATATAAAAGATGGCTATCTTGCATGTGATTATAAAACTTTACTACAGCCCGTTTTAAGGAATCAATCAGTATGGAATCAATGAGCAAGAATTGCTTTAATAAATCCAAATAGATGCATCAGGCTGTAATTGAATTGCACATTAAATAAAATCAAATTGATCACTGAATGTATTGATTATCCTCATTAAGTGCATATTCGTTACATTTTTATAGCAGGGCTTGGATGGCTACATATGGCACTGGGAGACTCTGAATCTGCAAAGAGCTCCATAGGCTGAGCCCACCTGCCTGGGTCAAGCCCTCCGTTTAAGTCAGCTCAGGTGTTTTCTCCTGTGGAGATATTGAGGCCCTGATCCTGCAATCTACATCCCTCAGTCTACAGATTTTCCATTCCAAAGGGGATAGAACTGCTGTCTCCTGTTGGTTCGGTTCCGCCCATTAACTGACAAGCATCTCTCCTTTTCCCCAGTATGCCACTGTAAAGGGCCCTCTTTCAACACATGAAGTAGCATTTCCCTCCTTTCCTCCCAGTGATGTTGCTGCCACACACAGGCAGAAGAGCAGTTGTCTTGAACAGAGCACTCTCTGCCCAGGAAAGAAGCTTATTTCTGGAACACAGCCTGCCATGCTGGGTGGAAATAGAGTAGATAAAGCGTCAGTAGCTTCGTTTATTCTATTTTTTCCTCTTAAGTATAAAAGGATCTTATTTCCCCACTCCCTTTTCCCTCCAAGGGAACAGTTTGTGCTCTGCAGAGAGCTGCATTAGGATAATGTTGTCAGAGCTCCAACTCTACTCTTTCTTGTTTGATGTTATAAAACCCCAAGCATTCAACATCTCTGCCCAGGAGGGGGAATGCTATGAATCCACACAGCTCCCCCACTCTCCCGTGTAAGGCCTGCACATGAAACATTCCTGCCCCAGCAAAAGGAATGTGGTATCAAATGGAAAATGAGGGCAAACTGCACTGCTTTCTGTCTTAGTTTGAGGATTATTTTGCCCCAGAACCAGGCCCTTGACATTAATTATTATTATTAATATTATTAATTCTATCGGTACTGATGTAATACCTAGGTGCCCTGGTCATGGATCAGGGCCTCATTGTGTGAGGCCCTGTACAGACACAGAACGGAAAGATAGTTCCCTGCCCTGTTTTATACTTAGATCGTAAGAGACAACAGGAAACTATGAGACAGTTTTGGCCAGCATGATAGGCTGCAGTACCAGCCTAATGCTGTGAAGGTGTCAGCCTCACAGCAATAATTATTAATGATAAGCTCTAATAACTATAAATGTAGATGAGCGCAAGATCTTCTGAATCAAATAACACATGGGTTGCATTGGGGTTGTGGAACTGGCCTTGGCATCAGGGTGCGGTGTATGCAACTGAGACACGGGAGCAGAACCAGTTACAGGTGTGGAGATAAAACATCAGCTCAGGAGACCCTGCTTCTGCCAGTAATGGAGCTCAGCTACTGGATTTTTAACGGCCCAAGTTTGGTCTGGCCTTTAGAACAATCAAACCTCACTTTTATGTTTTAGAAATTCAGGGTATAGGTGGGATGGGGGCTCCTCTGTCATTGTATTTGTGTTCAGGTCTGACTACCTTGCATAACTCTCCTCACTGATACACAGCCCTCCAGTCATCATCAAATCTCATCAGGCTATGGTTCATGTATAATACTGACATGTTATAAAACTGCCACTGATATATACATGCCTCTTACCTGTTCTGGAGAAGGATGACGAACCAAGGATCTGATCCAAAGTTCACTGAAGTGAATAGAAACACTCCCACTGACTCCAGTGGGTTTTGGATCAGGACCCAAAAACACAGATGACATGAGAAAGCACTGATGAGATTTTGCGAAGTTAGGCAGGTAGATGGGTGAGGCGGCAGTGAAGACAACTTAGAAGGCAGATGAGATGTGACAGGGAAAAGAAAGCAGCAGAATTGGAAGATGCAGACAGATGAGCTGACAGCAGTAAAGTGGTTGGGCTCGAGAATGGGCCTTATGGAATGAGAAGCCAAAATATTATCCGATTTAGATGAGAGAATGACAAAAAGGGAGAAAGAAACCAGGAGAAGAAAGCCAGCTGCCTTTTACCCCAGTGAGAGAGAACAGCCTACTGCTGATACTGCGAGATGATAGCCATGACTTGCACCAGTGTAAACCCACTGGCTTCAGCAGAGCTACTTCTGATTTACATCAGGGCTAGCAAGAGGGGAATCAGGCCCCTTTATGTGCATTGGGGCTATGAAGGGACACCGACAGACAAAGAGGTGACTTGCTGGCTAGCAAAGCTAGTGAGCAGTTAGCAAGGTACAAGGGGGCAGAGATTGAAAGGATGTATTTAAGGGAATAAAACAGGTGGAGAGAAGAGAAAATTCAGGCCTTCAGGGAACACATTTGCTGGGAAGCTTTAGCAGTTTGCTTGGAGAGATGGGGCAGAGGGAGTGGTCAGCGCACATCACTGTTTATTATTTGCTGATGTCTATGCAAAGAGCATGGGGGCATTGGTCACAAAAGAGGAGGCTTCCTCACCATTCGAGCCATCATGACAGAACAGGAGCTTCCCCAGGAGAGACTGGAGGAACCGAAAACAATGACTAAGGAGAATTCTCTAGGGCAGGGTGTAGATGGAAATGGGAGGGAAGGGTGCACAAACACTGAAGCATCTGTCCCCTTAAGCCTTTGCTGAGTCCTAGAACCAAAGTCAAATCAAAACTGCTTTGAGATTCTAAAACGTTGTGCCTTTTTCATTCCACGGTCTGCATTTGCACTTTTGAGCGCAGGACTTGCTGTGCTGACTCAGGGTAGGAAAAGCATCTCTCTTGGTACGTTCATCTGGGAACAGAAGCAGAAATGCAGGAAAACATTCCCCAAACCCCAAAGCCTGATCAGTGAAATTTTAACATTTGAATTCTTGGGTACTTACTACCTGCCTCAAAGTGGAACTCTGAGCTTTTGGAAGTTTGTTTATTGCTGGCTATAGGCAGTCAGTAAGTTCACATGCTGGTGCTTGTCTGGCAGAAAAGGAAATATAAAAACTGTTGCAGATCCAGATTCTTCACTGAGATCTAAGAAAATGCTGCTCCAGCAAATAAAAAAGGCTCATTGAACCAGAGTCCTCTGTACCTCTCACCTGAACATAATCTTTGATCCTGCACTTATTAGAATTGCTCCAAATTTTCATGATGTGAATTATATCTCATTGGCTGCCCTGCAATAACTATTATAAAAGCTCAACAGTGTGAAGACTTCACTTGTGTTTCCATGGTGGATCTTGTTAAATGTTCCTTAATCAACTTCTTTGCTGGGGAAAGCACTTGGCTCTCAGCAACGTGGAACGGTATAATGCAGGTTGAGGAAGTTTAATCTTGTGTGTCATACACTGCCTCTAATTGGAATGTAATGCTGCTTCAGTCTAGTAAAATGATACATACCAATCTCCCATCCCATTAGGAGGCCACAGCCACTTCAGTGTTACTGACATTATAGCATGAACAGATGGCATGCTCCTATATAACTGGTGAATGGGAGCATGTGTTCTTGGTGCTCACACGCCCATTCACAAAGTCAATGCACAAGCATTGCAGGGAGAGTTTAAGCTCCATAAATTGGAACACTGCATTATGGATAATCTTGCATGCACAATTAATGCAAATGCCCATGTTATATGTACACACACAAGAGAAAGAGAGAGAGAGCGCACGTGAGAGAGAAAGCAGGAATATCTGGTAATGCAGTGACGAATACAAAGGTATTGTCCTCGTGAGTTTGCACTGACCATACAATTCACAGGTGGCAAAGGCGCCAATAAGTTATTCAGATCCTTCCGAACAAGTACCACTGTAATCTTTACACGTGACATCCCCCTCTCGTGTTCTAGATATGCCGCTTATTGACCAGACATAGCAGGTTAGAGAGCTGTTTTTTAAATTGTGGTTGGCACTTAGTAGCGTGAGTCACACGGCACTCATGAGGGGAGAACAAATTGTAACTGTAGTGTTGCAGAAACCTCAAATTTGTGATCTAAGTTAAATTATTAATACACAATAGCATTATGATTGGGAAATTAAATCCCCTGGGACTAGAACTGGCAAATTGTGAGGAAAACTATTCATTAGAATTGTTGCAAATTCTGACTCACTTTTCAATTCCACTCTTTTGGCTCATTTTTACACAAAAGCATCTGTGCCAATAGGCTTTTGTTTGCTTGAATATTGGAATTATCTCTGTGCCAATGTGAGCTCTTGCATGTCAGTATAGTAGTCAAAATGGAAACACTTTCCCCCAATCAGGGAGCAGAAACAATATCACATGACTTGACTGACCAATTACTGAATAAAGTATAATAAATAGCCAGTTTGAACCCACAGATTGAAATTTATTTGCATCAAGTGCATCACTGAATTTTTAGGAGTAACGAACATATTTTTAATAATCAAATCTTAAACTATCTGAGAAACAGAAAAAGAGAACACAGTTCACTGAATAATTTGTTCCTTCCTCACAGTTCTGCCAGCTCTTGTCAGGACATTCCAGAACTACAAGAAACTGCTGTGAATACAACCGAAAAGATAGCAATAGCCCCTTCCTAGTGGTACATTTCTAGCCGTGATGGGTCATGAGATATTCAGACATTAAGCTGTTACTGGTCCAGTTTGGGGAAAAAAATCACATTTGGGGGGAAAGAAGGGAACATTTCTCTGACAGGGTATTTTAAAATAAGCAGCCAACAGCCTTTTCAGGCAGAACAGGTTTAGTGAAAATTAATTTGCAGGGCAGAGTACAGGCACAGTAGTCAAAAAGTGCATGATAAATGGCATTGCAGTTTATAGCAAGGATAGTACCAGCATATAGTTGGTATATGTAAGTTTAATGGGTGGTCATCAGCCAGAGTAATACAGTGTATCACCATGGAAGTCTATCCAGGTATGTTAATTAGCTGAAGATCTGATTCTTTCTGTATATGCTACAGCACTTTTTCTGGAAAGCCTTCTGCAGAGAACACTAGCTAATTAATTAATCCTCACAGTCCTCATGGGAGCTAGGTGAATAATACTCTTAGCCTCACTTTACAATGGGCCCAATGTTCTGTCAAAGACAATAGATACATGTCTTCTACAGCAGCACAGAATCCAACCCATTGTAATGGAGGCAGAAAAGTGCAGTGACTGATTTGTCCAAGACCTGGTGGTGTCAGTATTTGGGCTAAAAATAAAACTCAGACCACATAAGTGCCCTATCCAGCCATATCTTACTCAGACACTGCATAAACTAGGAAAATACAACTTAGATGAGGCTACTATAAGGTGGATGCATAACTGGCTGCAGGGCCGGTGCAACCATTTAGGCAAACTAGGAGGTTGCCTAGGGCGCCAAGATTTGGGGGCGCCAAAAAGTGGCGCCCCCCCAAATTTTTTTAAATGGTTGCAGCTGCTGCTGCTGGAGGGGCTGAGCTGCCGGCAGCAGCAGCTGCCTGCTGCCGGCAGCCCAAGGTGTCCCCCGGGTCAGGGCGCCGCTGGTCAGCGCGCCCCTGAGGTCAGTGCGCCACCGCCACAGCCAGGCAGCCCAGGGGCGCCCCCAAGCAGGAGCCGCCGCGAGGCGACTCGGAAGCCCAGGGCGCCCCCCCCAGCTCGGGTCAGAGAGCCCCGCCGCGAGCCGGAAGCCCAGGGCCGCCCCCGCCCGGGGCAAGAGCCGCGCTGTAGAGCGCAGCCAGGGCGCCCCCCCCCCGGCGTCCCGGACTGCCGCATGTGACCCAGAAGCCAAGGGTGCCCTCGCAGGTCAGGAGCTCGCGCCGAAGCTGGGCAGCCCTTAGGGCGCCCCTTCCCCCCCGGGGTCAGAGAGCCGCCGCTGCGACCCGGCAGCCCAGGGCGCCCCCCCCAGCCGGGGGCAGGGAGCCGCCGCCCGCGCGACCCGGCAGCCCGCAGCCGCCCCTCCCCCAGGGTCAGGACGCCGCGCTCTGGTGGACTGCCAAGGCATGCCTGCGGCAGCTCCGCTGGAGCCGCGAGACCCACGCACGGGGCGGTGAAAATGTGCCCGCGCCTTAGGGCACCAGAACCCTAGGCCAGGCCGTCCTGACGGATGGATTAATCCCTGTCTCAGAGGAGTAAGATTAATGGTTCCCAATCCTGCTGGAAAGGTATATAATGAGTGGGGTAGCCGCAGGGGTCTGTTTTGGCACCAGTTCTATTCAATATCTTCAATCAATGACTTAGATATTGCCCATAGAAAGTATGCTTATTAAAGTTTGCAGATGATACCAAACTGGAGAGGGATTGCAACTGCTTTGGAGGAAAGGGTCATAAATTCAAAATGATCTGGACAAATTGAGAAATGGTCTGAGGTAAACAGGATGAAGTTAATAAAGACAAATGCAAAGTGCTCCACTTAGGAAGGAACAATCTCAGTTTCACACATACAGAATGGGAAGAGATTGTCTAGGAAGGAGTAAATGGCAGAAAAGGATTAGGGGTTATAGTGGACCACAAGCTAAATATGAGTCAACAGTGTGATATGCTAGAAGAAGAGAGAAGAATTAGAGAAGTACCCAACTATACGATGTTCTTCTTTTGTTGTCTAAATTGCTCTCTCAATGATACTACTCACTGGTCAGGCGCTCAGCCTGGTATTAGTGGTCACATCTTGGGTACTACCGTTTCAAAAGAAGATGTGGAAAAATTGGAGAGGGTCCAGAGAAGAGCAACAAAATGATAAAGGTCTAGAGAACAAGCCTATGAAGGAAGCGAAAGATTGGAGGTTTGTTTAGTTTGGAGAAGAGCAAGACTGAGAGGGGACATGATAGCAGTTTTCAGGTATCTAAAAAGGGTGTCATAAAGAGGTGGGAGAAAACTTGTTCATCTTAACCTCTAAGGATATAACAAGAAGCAATGGGCTTAAACTGCAGCAAGGGAGGTTGAGGTAGGATATTAGGAAAAAGTTCCTAACTGTCAGGGTGATTAAACATTGGAATAAACTGCCTAGGGAGGTTGTGGAATCTCCATCTCTGGAGATATTTAAGAGTAGGTTAAATAAATGTTTATCAGGGATGGTCTAGACAGTATTTGGTCCTGCCATGAGGGCAGGAGATTGGACTCGATAACCTCTCGAGGTCCCTTCCACTCCTAGAGTCTATGAAATCACTGCTCTCGCATCTTGTCTGGAATTGTATCTGTTTTCCTCAGCAGGTTTCTCTCCATCTGGTCTTACTTTTTATTTAACCCTGTTGAACATTTTGGGGTGGATATATGGCGAATATACATTCCCCCCACTACAGTTGTTTTCAAAGTGCAGGTTAGATGTACAAATGATGTACTGTTCAAATGCTTGATTTATAAGGACCATCAAGTTTCTGACTGGAAAAAAAAATCTGATGGATTTCTCAGGTGTTTCACTGATTTACTGACCATATGGCAATTTATAACTCATGTCAGTAACTTTATAAGTAACACAATTAATTCTGAAGTTGTTCCTGAGTTATCCAAGTACCATGTCACTGATGAATAAGTGATGGGACTAAGTTATAGGTTGTCTCGGAACTATATGTCATGAAGTTGAGTAATAAATCAGGAGAGAGATGCATTTGGCTACACCACTGAATTGCAAGTCATGTAACTGTATCACATACATTGACCTGATTGGTCAGGTGCTAGAATATCCATTTCCTGCATTTGTTTGGGAAATGGTGGATGGGTTTAGCTGTGACACACAAATCATGGCTCTGCTTTGCAAGCCATGCTGAGTGAAAATCTGCATTTATCAAATCTGCACTAACAATAAATACAAAGGTCCCCGCTGTGCTCCGGGCCCCTCACTAAGACTGGCCACGTAACGGTGGGTTTGTTCTTCTCCAGCCCCTTTGGCAGGCCCTGGCAGGACAAGCCTTAGGGACTGATGAGCCAGTGAGATGGCATCTGTATTATCCCACGCTTTGTAAATACTATGATGGAGTGTGTAAGTCTGGACTCGCCCGGTGTTTACAGCAAGCAGAACCAGAATGCTTTGCTAGGAGCACTCCCGGCCACCAGACCCCTGTGCACTTCAGTGCCACCTCTTCTAACAGCTGACAGGGCACACGTAGGAATAACGCAGAAGCCTTAGTGATGCAGCTCACGCTCAAGGTTGTGTAGTGGAGTCGGACATCCCCACGTCTACCTGATGGCTTAACCTGCTATCGTCACTCAGCCTCTGGGACCTGGTGTGATTTATAGCTGATTTCAAGCTCATTTCATTTATATGGCATAGGGCTGAATATTATCTGCCTGTGACTTTAATTTTAAGCAAGCAAGCAAGCATTATCCACCCATTTTTTGAACCTCAAAGCATTTGGGGTTGACTTTTGGGGGAAGGCTGTCAGGTCTCTTGTTACTAACTCATTCAGTTCACCCACACCTGGTTCCAATACATACTATATCTCACTGCCACCTGGTTATGGTATCAGGAAGAAAACAGAAGGATAGTGCTCAGCTCTGATAGTAGATTACATGTGCTAATCCTCTCACATTGGTATTTCCACACTCCTCCCATTTGCTGGTCTCTGATTTTCTCCATGGTGCCTGGAGAAAGTCTGGTCCCAAGATCTGTGGAGCTCATTACACCTGTGGGAATGGGCATACTTGTATAAGGTTTCCCCTGATTGGCTGTATGTATAGATACTTGTCTGATCACGACGCTTCTAGAAACTGGCAGTAGCTATATATACACCTGTTTGTTTAGAACATGCACATATAGTCTTTCCTCCACTGACTAATAACTACAGGTGTGTATATCCTCTCTATTCTCTCTCCCCTTCCTCTTTGGGCATTGCTTCTGTAGCAGGACTGGCTGGCAGAGGTTATTAATTAAGATGTCATTTACAGGCCCCCTGGGTGATCTTAATTAAATGGTATGATGGCAAACACTAATAAGAAAGATGATATCCCTGTAGGTGGTGAATCAAGTGCATTAACCTCTCAGAAAGGAACCTTTTCTTAGTTTGATGGAGGATCTGAGCAACTCCCAATGCAAAGCAAAGGTCCCAGCCACCAAGGAATCCCCTCTTCACGAGGAAGAGAACAAACGGCTTTCTTCTGGAACAGCGGCGTGTCCGTGTTCCTGGGTGTGTGCGTTCGTGTTCCCAGACAAAAGCGACATTAAGATGTGGCTAAGCTTGAGAGTACATATCAGTAACTGAGTGTAAAATACATTACAGGGATGTCTGTAATTATCCCTAAACCAAACATTAGCAACCCAGGAAATTCAGATCTATGGTTATACTTAAAGGAATCCAAATATGCTGAGGGCTGGAAATACACAGTTAGGGCCCAGAGGCAATCTTAACTCTGCTCTGCAGTGAAACCATGCGTGGTGATACCATGTGAGCAGGATTAAGGAATTTCAGTATTTATGATCCCAGATGAGATTAAACTATTTTTTTTTCCATTTCCCTCTCCTCATTTTGTTACTACAGGGCAGAGTTAAGGTTGCTTGGTGCCCTAACTGTGCATCAAGATAGACTTGCTCAGAGTTACCACTAACTGACATATAGGCCATCTTGTAAACGTGCCCAACTCTGGAAGCCAAATGATTGTCTTGTCAAATTGCCAGTCACTGCCCACAGAATTCAAGGAAACAAATGCAACATGACCAAGACCTGGTAGGACACTTCCCTAGCCCACCCTGCCCAGAGCAGGACTCAGTCACGTCCAGAAAAGGAGGCTAGCCAGCCTGGGGCCAGCTACAATCTGGGAGATTGGAAATGGAATATGGAACCGTTCACAGTCAAGCCGCTGGCTCCAAATCTGGTCCCCACATAAGAGTGGTCAATTTTACTAGCTGGCAGCTCTTTAGAGAAGCAGAAGATCTGTGGTCTCGGTTCAGTTCCTAGTGGACAGGTATCTCTCTCACAATGGGCATTAAGTGGCAACCTTTGTTGGTAGCTGCAGAGGAGAAGGCAAAGATCTGCATGGGTCTGCAGAGAGCTACCCTCTCCAGCCCCGCAGCAGGGGCTGCATCCTGTGGGCAGGGGGGAAGAAACAATGATGGGTGGCAGGAAAGGGGCTATTTGCATTGCTCCAGCCCTTGCTGTGCCTGCTGTGTGACTACTTCACTTGCCAGGGCTGCAAGAAGCCTGCTAGACTCGAGTGCAGTCAGATGGTCGGATGCCAGGGGAATGTGTATCGTGGGGCAGGACTTTGCAAACTGCTTAGCTGTGTGAATGGCAGGCTTTCGCTCCTGTGCAAATGTGTGAGTTCTACTGAGAGGCAGTATGCTCTGGTGCTAGGCTCTGCTCTGAGAGACCTGGCTTTCACCCTGCCCTGCTGCGTGACCTTGGGTGAGCCATTTTCCCTTCCACTGTTCATCTGTCTTGTCTGTTTAGGTTGTAAGCTCTTGGGGTAGGGACTGTGTCTGAGCATTGCCTGGCACAATGGGCCCCTTACCTCAGTCAGGTCTCTAGACACTCCTGTAATAATAACAATAATGGAGAAATGTTAGATTTTCTGCTGTGGCCGTTCTTGCAGCAAAGGAATCAGTAACTCTGGGAAGCTCTCAGCATGATTAATCATGTTCACAGTTTGATCAAGGTATCTCAAGAGCTCCAGGGCATGAACGGAGGAACTGATGGTAGCAAATCTTCCTTTATTGAGACTTCTCTTTTTGGAGATGTGTCGGGGCAGGACTTCAGCATCATTCAAGAGACAGAATATTCAGCATGAAATGATTCCTCCTGCCAGGCATAAGGTCCTGCATGATGGGGCAGCCAATTACAGCGGCTGAAGAGTTGATCCTTGGATCGGTTCCCAGAGTATCGGACATCTGAAGGAACACAGAGATTGATCTCTCTTCTCAAGGCTATCCTCCCCTTTTCATTTATTTGGAGCTCATCAGAGACTCTTTCAGACAAATGCAGCCATGTTTCATATTTGTGTTGCCTTTTGTATTGTAACTAAGACTGTTTTGCCAGATTCACCTCTGGTGTAAACTCCTCACTTCTTATGGACTTACGCTGGGATGACTTTGCACTGGATAGTCTGAGATGCTACGACGGTAGGAAATTGAACCTGCAGCTACATTAAAGAATTCCAATGTGCAGCAAAAATTGCAGCTTTTTCATATCTGCCCTTTGCTATTTTATTTTGAAGTGAAGCCTCATTAATTTCACCGTCCTCAAAAACCACTTTCCTTGCATTTAATGATGAGCCACCCTGGAGCAGGCAGGTAAAGGGGAAATTGAAAACAATTTCACACATTTAGCAAACTCTATTTCCTTTACTTGTTTGATGGTAAAGGCAGTCCAGGCAAAAGATGCTGGCTCTGAGGCCCTTTCTATGGACAATCCTGCATTTTCAGGGACACAGCTGGACTCATCAATCTTGTTCATCTCCATCTTCTGTGGCAACAGTGAATCATAGAACAGGTATGCAAACTTCTGCATGCGCTGCCCCATCTACCAATGTGCCTTCTAGGAACTGGTGGTCCAGGGTAGCTTAGTCTGCATGACCTCCTCAATCTTTAGCTTCTCTGCTGTGTCTACCAAGAGGGAGGTGAGTGCTGGCAGTTGTAATGGTGGTTTACATGCACTGGGATCCTCTCTGTTTGTTTTTCTTACTGTGCATGATTCACAGGTGCTGTTGCTCTAAACACTCATTTCAGATTTCCAGGATGTGAGGAGGATGTCATGGGAGATGCATTTACATTTGTAAACTGCAATCAAAACTAATTAAAACCAGCACAAATACTGACTAATCGAGGAGGAAACCTGATTTCCAGTCCCCTGGTCCCTCCGTAAATAACAATGGCTTTTTTTTAGAGGGAATGATTTTCTTCTTCCCCTCGTTTTTGACATTGGGGGATGTTGCTTGTATCCCCAATACTGACAAGGCACCAGTGGCAGGAGTGGTCATGCTAAGTGGCATAGCCATGCGAAAGGGAACCTGCCTCCATTCTGCTTAGCTCTGCAACAAAGTTCTACTGACTGTCATGAGTACATTTTCAAAGGCACCTTCCACCTTGGAGACTGGGGCCTGGTCTTCCTCAGCACTTTGGAACGTGCCAGCATGCGTGATATTTTGGACAGGGCCCTTGGAAACCTAGTGTTAAAATTCCAGACCCAGTGAAATGACGCTCACTGTGATTCCTCCATCTCCCAGAGAGATGCCCCCTGTATGGAGGCTGCTAAATCACAGCAGTTAAAGAATTTCTTGCTCTAGGAAGAGAAGAAATTTTGGCTTTAGAGTGGATCAGACTGTACCCAATAGTGATATTTTCAAAAGAGGAGGAGAACCCCAGCTCTGCCTACAAGATCCACGAAGATCCCGATCCTGTAAACATGTCACAACTCCACTCACTCCCACAAACACATGAGGATTTCCAGTTATACAGGCTGAATTCATTACTGCCATGAATAGATGATATATTTTCCAGGAGACAAATTTTCCCAGCAAGGGGCAACCTCTAAGCAATGATGCTTCCTTCCTTGGTTATGGCTACACAGAAGCAGCTGTGTTTAAATCCTCTGTCCTGCTGTCTGTGCTTGTATACACTTCAGCTATGCCACACTCACATATGTTCCTTCTTACTATCCTTAACCTTCCATTCTGGATCCCTTTTCACATCCTGCTCCAGTAAATCCAGGTAAAGGACTATTCCGTGTGAGCAAATGCAGTAGAAGCTGGGCCTGCCTGTTAATGGTAAGATGTCATTGTCATAGCCTCCTTTACTCACCCTGCCCCTAGTTCTTGCTGGATGGCCAGAGGAGCTGAGCATTCACACCTCACTGATTTCAATGGGAACTGCTAGTCTTCAGCCCTTCTGAAAGCCAGGCCATCACCGAGCGAACCGAGGAACTTTCCACCATGCTCTGATGTCAGACTCATGCTCCAGCAGAATAATGAGCAGAGTAAGTAGAAGAGTCCAAGACCTCCACTGAAAATGTCCTCTTCCCTGCTCTCAGATAGTCAGGTCTCGGGATAGCTGGGAAATGCACCTCAGCTGATCTCAATGGTTGGGTCACAAATGCATACGCAGACACACACATACACCCACACCCCTTTTCCATTTTAAAGCTTTGACCAAAGTGCACAGAAAAGCCTATTCTGCAAAGGATGTTTTTTCCCCTCAAAAATTAATATTTGCAGAGCAAATAAAGCAACAGATGGTGTCAGCTTTACATATGGTAACTGTTAGGGTGAGACAACCTGAAGGCCATAACTTATTGCTACCTGAAGTGTGTTGGTTCTTTAAATATTCACTGTCGGAACTTCACGTTTCCCCCATCGATTGTCTCATGCCGGGCTCTGTCACTTGTTTTCATTTGGCACAAGGCCATTGTTTTAGGTTTGTTTAATTAAAGCTGAATTTATTCCAGCAAAGCAGTTAAAATATTAATTACTAGTCTTGTCACCTTTAAAATACCCCTTTCCCTGTGTATTGTCAATAATTGTTCACTCCAGGCAGAGAACTTCGGAATGTCAATACTCCAGTCAAAGTCTCAAGTGAAAAAGGTGCTAACAAAAGTCAATCAAACTTGCAGAAAGCGCTCTCATTGGAATGAATTTCCACTCAACTGCATTTTTAGCAGTCAAATTATTAACGCCTGCAGTTCGAGCAAGAGCATTAAATAGAACTCCACACTCAGAACAAATGTGAAAATTAAAAATATGTAGTTTGCTAAACACATGAAATTGTAAATGCAACACTGAGCAGCCAGAGAGACATATTTCCAGTTAGAATGTAGAGCCAAATTGTTTTAAAAATAAATTATTAAGCCAACGAAGGAGTGGGAAGAAAAACCCTCAAAACCATTGAATGTGATTTATATAGTTGACATTATTGGCAATCTAGTTGACAAAACTGGAAAATTTATAAATATGGCATTTACCGTCAGATCTGTCCTGAAAAATATGTATCCATCTACTAGGTGTCCTTGTCTGTCTGATCTTACCACCTGATAACACTGAAGACCAAGGGAACTGCATGCCAGCCTAACTTTTGTCAAAGTAATAAGAGGCAAAGTAGCAGAGTAGCAAATTAATAGTAAATAAGGTGAGTGAAGGCAATGAGAAGGGACAACTGGCTATAGGCCCAGGAAGAGGGTGTGTTTGTTTAAACTTTGGCAGAGTAACTATAACAGTCTAATAAACGTTTTCTTGTGTTTCTCCTCTATTTTGCACTAAGCTATTTGGTCCCAGTGGAGCTCCTAGTGGGCGAGTTCTAAAGGCTGAAATTATGATTAGGAATATCCACAGCAGCACACACAGTCCCTGAGCACAATCAAGCCCCATTGTGCTGCACGCTGAACATAAACAGGTCCTGACCCGAAGAGCTAATAGTCTAAGGAGATGAGACAGAAAAAGGTGGGAGAAAGGCAGGATTATTAGCCCCTGTTGGGGAACTGAGGCACAGAGAGATTAAGTGATCAGCCCAAGGTCACCCAGAGTCTGTGGCAGGGACAGGACTTCAATTTAGCTCTCCTGAGTCCCGGTCCTGTGCCATAACTACCAGGCTCTTTCCTCTCTTGATGTGCAGGTGACCTGAGGACTTTGGGAAGAAATGAGCACTTCACGCTCAGTGCTGAAGACCCAGGGCACAGAAGGAATGAATTTCAGGCCAGGGGATGTCCAGCTGTCCACGGCAAGGCACGGCATAGAGGTTTGATTCTTGTTTTACCTTATGCCTGTGTGAATCAGTGTGGATGTTACTGGAGCAACACACATGTGAAACGAATGTAAGCGAGATGCAAACCAGGCCTTGAGTACCCACATGACACGCGGGAATGAGAGGTGACTCAGGAGATATTTGGAGGCAGGAAGAAAAGATGTGGCACCTAGAGAGCAGGTCTGGATTTCCCAGTGGAGAGTAGGAGTGTGGCCTGGGATGACTCCATCCATCGCTTTACTCTGTATTACGGAGCACCTCACTCAACACAGCCCCTCTCTTTCCTTTGCACCTCCAGCCCTCGACTCACACTTCCCAGCTACCCAACTAACATGTGCCTGACATGCCAGCCGGGCCAGCTCTCCCATCTCAGCACCTCTCCGCTGCTACCAATGCTGTGCATTACACCGGGCCGTCAGATGGCTCACTGAAAAAGGTGCTGAGGATGGGTGACTCCAGGCATTGATAGCAGGCTAGAGACACATGCAAAAAGGAGTTTTGTTACTGCGGTACAGTTCCTGGGTCCAACTGGGTTCTAACATACACTGAAGTACCGAGACACTGAATACATGTGGTGAACAAGACTCGTCATTTCATAACTGCTACTTCACATGGCTCTTCCCTTCAGCATGGACTGACAGGGCATCTCAGATGTTCCTCAATTTCAATCAATTTTCATGGCAAAGGGTTTTTTTTCATAGAGATGGAAAAGCAACAGTATCCCTGTAGCTGTTACCAGAACAAGGAGTCATGCAGGTCAGCCAGCAGGGACTTGTTTAAATAGTGTGAAATTGTTCTTTATGAGGCCACTCACCTTCTGGTCTCCAGTAATGGCCTTTTGCAGTGTCTAATGTTCTCTGTTATCCCAGAGGTTATTTGTTGGACTCCGTCAGTCCAGCTGGGGGGCAGTTGTCCTATGCTCAGATTGTTAACTGTGATGGATGGAAAGATAAACTGGACAGTACTAAGGGTGGAGAACTAACAGATACAGCAACTACAGCTATAGTCGTGCATCTGACAAAGTCGGTATTCACCCACGAAAGCTTATGCTCCAATTCGTCTGTTCATCTATAAGATGCCACAGGACTCTCTGCTGCTTTTTACAGATCCAGACTAACACGGCGACCCCTCTGATACTCAACTACAGCTGGTTCATCTTTCAATGTCCTGCAAAGGATTGTAAGAGCATTTCCTTTTTGAAACTGCAGTTTGGTTCCTGTGTCTAGTGCCAAGTGGCAGGGAAGGGTGAGCTGAAGAACAAGACTTCACCACAGATGCACAGTGCATGAAGCCTCAACGTGCAGAGATTCAGAGTACTGCTCCAGAGAGGGCCACAGGCACAGGGGATGAGATCCTCACTCCACTGAACTCAATGGCAAAGCTCCCATTGATTTCAGTGGGTTCACGATTTCACCCAGAAGATTCACCGCAGGTTCAAAGGGCAGGTGCAGGTTTGCATTTGGCATCGATGGATGAAGGATCATAGAAGATTAGGGTTGGAAGAGATCTCAGGAGGTCATCTAGTCCAACCCCCTGCTCAAAGCAGGACCAATTCCCAACTAAATCATCCCAGCCAGAGCTTTGTCAAGCCAGGCCTTAAAAATCTCTAAAGATGGAGATTCCACCACCTCCCTAGGTAACCCATTCCAGTGCTTCACCACCCTCCTAGTGAAATAGTGTTTCCTAATATCCAACCTAAACCTCCCCCACTGCAACTTGAGACCATTGCTCCTTGTACTGTCATCTGCCACCACTGAGAACAGCCATCCTCTCTGGAACCCCCCTTCAGGTAGTTGAAGGCTGCTTTCAAATCCCCCCTCACTCTTCTCTTCTGCAGACTAATTAACCCCACTTCCCTCAGCCTCTCCTCCTAAGTCATGTGCTCCAGCTCCCTAATCATTTTCATTGCCCTCTGCTGGACTCTCTCCAATTTGTCTGCATCCTTTCTGTAGTGGGGGGCTCAAAGCTGGACACAATACTCCAGATGTGGCCTCACCAGTGCCAAATAAAGGGGAATAATCACTTCCCTACATCTGCTGGCAATGCTCCTACTAATGCAGCTCAATATGCCGTTAGCCTTCTGAGCACAACGGCACATGAGCCTGGACTCAAATCTCGTATTTCCCATTCCGCTTTAACCCAGGTCTTATTCTGCTAGAATGTTTGTTCTAGGCCAGTCCGAGTTTCCTAGTCTGTCGCAATTACCATGGATTCTTCCATCTAAGTGCAGGACTCTGAAACTGTTTCCTGTTGACCTGTTCTCAGATTTCGTCTCTGGCTCCAATTTCTCATCTTGCTAGAGTCACTTAGGAACCTTATCCCTACTGCTCTAGTGTAAATCTACCATCTCCATCAGCGTAAGTGTCATCCGTTAAAAAAAAAAAAAAAAATTTGCTGAGGGTGCGATCATCATCATCCAGATCATTAATGAGATGAATGAACAAACCAGCCCCAGGGACACTATCCGCTTGCTACAGCTGCCAATTAGACATGGATGCCATTGTCACTACCCATTTGCGCCATGATCTAGCCAGATTTCTATCCACGTGTGACAAAGTTCCTCTCTACCTTTGGTGACGGTTCCTGCGCTTAATTGTGTGGATTTGATTCACCTTCAGTGATTCTTTACTCCTCTGGTGGAACCTACGTCGTGGTGTCAGCTCTTCCTGTGTGCTGAATCAGGAGTTGGGAGGATGAATTGGGGAACAGGCCCTACCTCTTACTCCGGGTTCCAGCCAGGGCCTAGTGCCAGATCGAGAATGTTATAGTTGCTCTGTATCGCTGACCTATGAACGCTCAGCTTCCCTGGAGCTACTTCTCCATTGGCGCGCTATCCATAACCCTTCTTGTATCCTCATACAGCACTTCCTCCTGGCTGTCTGATATACTTGCTCTCCTCAATCTCCGCAATGTTACTCTCTCACTCCAGCTCCTTGCTCTCTTGCTCCCGTCCTACAACATCGCTCCCTTACTCTCTGGCTCCTCCCTGCCTGACTGGAGTGAGCTCCTTTTTAAACCCAGGTGCCCTGATTAGCCTGCCTTGATTGGCTGCAGGTGTTCTAATTAAAGTAGCTATCTCTACTGCCTTCTAGAAAGATCTTACTTGGCTCCAGGTGCCTTGATTAACCTGGAGCAACAGCCATTTGGTTACCAGTGTACTAGGGATTTGTTTAGCCTGGGGCTAACATACCTGGTTCTCAGTACTTCACTGTAGCCATCTGGCCTTGCCCCATCACACCACCTTATAGTCCATTCATCCAATCCACACTTTTTTAGTTTGCTGGCATGAATACTGTGGTAGATGGTATCAAAAGCTTTGCTAAAGTAAAGAAATATCACATCCACCACTTTCCTCATATCCACAGAGCCCGTTATCTCATCATAGAAGGCAATCAGGTTGGTCAGGAACGACTTGCCCTTGGTGAATCCATGCTGACTGTTCCTGATAACCTTCCTTTCCTCCAAGTGCTTCAAAATGGTTTCCTTGAGGACCTGCTTCATGATTTTTCTGGGGACTAAGGTGAGGCTGTTCCCCAGATTCTCCTTCTTCCTTTTTTTAAAGATGGCCACTTTATTTGCCTTTTTCCAATTGTCCGGGATCTCCCCCGACTGCCACGAGTTTTCAAAGATAATGTCCAATGGCTCTGCAATCACATCAGCCAGCTTCCTCAGCACCCTCAGATGCATCGCATCGGGCCCCATGGATTTGTGCATGTCCAGCTTTTCTAAATAGTCCTTAACCTATTCTTTCACCACTGAGGGCTGCTCACCTCCTCCCCGAACTGCCCAGTGCAGCAGTCTGGCTGCTGACCTTCTCTGCGAAGACTGAGACAAAAAAAGCATTGAGTACTTCAGCCTTTTCCACATCATCTGTCACTAGATTGCCTCTCACATTCTGTAAAGGGTCCCACACTCTCCCTGACCTTCTTCTTGTTGCTAATATACCCATAGAAATCCTTCTTGTTACCCTTCACATCTATTGCTAGCTGCAACTCCAATTGTGCTTTGGACTTCCTGATTACACCCCTGCATACTCAAGCAATATTTTTATATTCCTTCCTAGTCATCTGCCCAAGTTTCCACTTCTTGTAAACTTCCTTTTCGTGTTTAAGCTCACAGAAGATTTCCCTGTATGTCGCCTGCCATATTTGCTATTCTTTCTGCACATCGGGATGGTTTGCTCCTGCACCCTCAATAAGGCTTCTTTGATATACAGCCAGCTTTCCTGGACTCTTTTCCCCCTCATATTAGCCTCTCAGGGGATCCTGCCCATCAGTTCCCTGAGGGAGTCAAAGTCTGCTTTTCTTAAGTCCAGGTTCTGTATTCTGCTGCTCTCCTTTCTTCCTTTTGTCAGGATCCTGAACTTGAGCATCTCATGGTCACTGCTGCCCAGGTTGCCACCCACTTCTACTTCCCCTACCAATTCTTCCCTGTTTGTGAGCAGCAGGTCAAGAGGAGCATGGCCCCTAGTTGGTTCCTCCAGCACTTGCACCAGGATGTTGTCCCCAACACTCTCCAAAAACATCCTGATTGTCTATACACTGCTGGGTCAGGCACATTTTGCGTCCATTATCCCTAGTGCTCTTCCCCTGCCATGTCACTGACCAGGGCTGAGGGGAATACCCTGGATGGTGGTTTGGAGAGGGGAGAGCGTGTGCTGCTCAGATGGAGTGCAATACTAGTTTGATAGCTAATGGAATGTCACCCCACCTTTGCAAATCAATGGGGCCTGAGGGCACCCAGCACCCCAAAGACCAAGGCAGCATGAGCCCTATGGGCTCTTCCCATCTCTAATGGTAATGATCCTATGGAAACTCAGCATTTATTTTCAGCCTTTGTTATTATAGCCCAAGTGGTTAAATTGATGGAAAGGTCCTGAATTTAAACCCTGAAGAGTGAATAACAGCCAGATTAGACACTGAAGTAAATATAATGTTTGTACACCCTGAACATCCTAATAGAGGGGAGCGCTTGTTTTATCCATTCTGGCTGCAGCCCAATCTAATTTCCCTACCCTGCACTCAGTGATATAATGACACTGCAGTTTGAGCCTATCTTTGCAGAACAGACTGCAGTTTTCACTCTTCGTATTTATTTCATCTGGAGCCCTGACAAGTCTGGCACTTTAAATCACTTAGCTTCCCTCCCAGCCTCCTCATTTGATTCCTTTCTGATGAAACTGTCCTGAGGAAAAGGAAGCCCTCAAAGAGCCAGGGAGACTTAGCCTCAGGAATATCTCTCTCTCTCTCTCTCTCTTACACACACACACACACACACACACACACACAGAACCATGTTTCATATATCCTAAAGCAGCACCACAGATGCACATTACTTGTCAGCCCAGTCTGAGTATGAAAGGCACCATACTGAATGGTAAGCGTGAACTGAAGGGTTAAAAATAATAATTAGACTTACTGTTATAGAGCTAGTGAGTCAGGACAATTTAACAGGCTGTAGGTGTTTTTCTCTCTCACCTGAAGTAGCAAGTAGCAGAGCAGGTAACAGTATAATTTGAAGTCAAGTGCTCAGACACTCTGTAGGAGTCAGTCAGTAGATGATGAGCTACCCTATATTGTTAGCATCTCTTGGTTTCCCCTTTACTTACTTCTCAAGAGCTGAGTTTAGGATTCTGTGATCCCTCTGCAGCCCCTGATAACTTCTCCAGCAGCTTGAGGCAGATGGCTCGGCCTTAGGAATCTGAGATGGAGGGATGGAGGACCAAATCCTCAAAAGTATTTAAGATCCTGACTCCCACTGAAATAAAAAATGGAAATCAGATCCCAAGTCCCTTCCGCTTGGAGAGGAGGCGTTCTGCACTGCAGAGATCCAGCAGGCTGGAGTCACTACCAGCCCTGTTCGCTGTTATGTTAGAGCTGGGTAAACAGGAGATTAAAATAATCAAAGTATTAAAATACATGCTCTTCCCTGCCTTAATAAGAACAACAGATGAGTCTCCCCATCAAGATGATGCCTTAACACACAACACAATGATTACTCTTATTATCATGGCATCTCACATTCCTCCCCAATGGAAACTCATTAGTTTGATTAGTGAACCAGCCAGTGGAATCTGGCATGGGATGACAAATCGAAGAGAACCAAGGCAAAGGCTCAGGTAAGGCCTGTATCACATCAGGCTTGCATGGGATTCAGTTATTTTTAAGAACAAGCAAAGTTATTTCTGGCTGGGAGAATTTTTTTCCTGTGTCATTTTCCTAAATATTTAGCGCTGGGGCATTAGAGAGTTGAAATCTGTCAGAGGAAACTCTCCCAGGGCTCCTCTGCCAAAGAGACTACTGGGCAGGAGAGTTACTGAGGTCTATTTAAAACATGCTCAAGCATTTTTAAGGCTTATGACCTACTTCCTCTCTAGAATAGTTTAAAGAGGCAGAGACATGTGACCATCTGCCTTCAGATCACCTCCTGGAGTGCCCTCTGATTCAGACACAGCCTGTCATGCACAAGGATGAGCCAGAATACTTCGAATCTGAGTCTGAGTCTTCAGCCTACTTTTGCTTCCAGAGTTAAAAAGCAAAACAGAGGAGAGTCCACCTCCCTCTCCTTTAGCTATGTTGGCTCTATAGGGCTGACTCACACAAATGGTTACTTTTCAGAGCAGCCCTGTATGTTAAAGGGATCCATACGCCATGGGGATGTTCTGGCAGGAATAAACCTCCTTCAGCATCCCATGCAATCAGAAGTGAAAGACTTTCTGAGCTCCCCTTTGAAAGAAGTGTCAGGTAATGAGCTTCAGCATGTACTTTGCCCTATGCTGTTTGCTATGAGTGTGGGATCAGCTATTCATCTGCTGAGGTGCTGGGAATACAGATGTTTATTTACGGTTGTGAGACAGTATTTAATGAAAGGGCTTGGGGCTCTCGGTCGCAACTTCCATTTCAGCTCCTTCTCCCAGCTCAGACTTTCTGTCACTCACAGCAGCTGCCTCTACGCTTGCTGACCCTAAACATTACCTGATCTGCAAGAAAATTCAAAGGCTCATGCCTGCTTTCTGATCACACCAAGGAATCCAGCAAGTTCCATGTTATAACATCAGGGTCCAGGCATCCCAAGGAAAGAACAGAAGGTTTAAACTCCCAAAATGAGCAGTTAAAGTGATTGCAAACTGTATTATTGTGTTACAGAAGTGTATCGCATGAGGTCTTCTGTGAAAGCTTGTAATGTTCTGAATGTGATAGTCATGATGAGATATGTATTCAGACTACAGTTATGTATTTGTGTATTTGTGTGTATAGAAAACTGTGTTTATAATCTGTACTATAACTTCAACATCACCTCCCAACAGGTGGTGAAGCAATCAAGCAGAGAGGGGCACCTCCCAAGCCAGGTGTAAGTCCCCTTCCATTGTCCAACCCAGGAAAAGACAATGGTGGACCATTAAAGTTAATGGAAAGCCATAGAGACAAGTGGGAATTTCCCACTTTGAAGATCTATAGTGTCTGAAGAAAAAACCTGTCAACCCTTTTAAAATGGAAGGGGTTGGAAGTGAAATTAAATCCATCCAGAAACTGAGGGTACGTCTATACTGTGTGGGTGCCAGAGTGAACTGATAACTGGGGGGCAGGTTTGGTGTCTTTCAGAGTGCGGAATCAGAAGGGAATGGTCCCAGTGTCTGGTACTTCAGAGCCCAGGGAGGACGGATTTGGGTAGGGTGACCAGAATGCAACTGTGAAAAAATGGGACAGGGGGTGGGGATAACAGGCACCTATATAACAAAAAGTCCCCCAAAACGGGACTGTCCCTTTAAAAATGGGACAGATGGTCACCCTAGATTTGGGGAGCCTTGGAACTGGAAGGGCTGTTGGTGTCACCCTGCCAGGAGTAACTCGACTGCTGGCAGCCAGGGTGAGACCTTACGCTTGTGGGTGGGGCCCTGCTGTCAGGGATCTCAGCCATAGTCCCACAGTACTAAAGCACCCTGAAGATACAGGGCAAGTGGTGACAGAGGCCCGCACTGGTTTGGGTGCCCCCATGTGTGTGTTTCACTGTGGGTGTGAATATTCACATGTGGGTGGGTGCATGTTTGCTTGGAGATGCAGGACGTGTGAATCAAGGCACCCAGGGAAAAGTATGTTTGTGTAGGTCTAGGGCAGTGGGTGTTTGTGAGTGGAGCATCAGATAAATTGGTGTCAGTAGGTTCAGGCTATCACTAGTCTTTGCAGAGTAGTGGCCTAAGCCTTTCTTGTTAAATGTGGCTATAAAAGAAAGTTGATGTTTCACTTTCAGCTCAACTAATTAATCCAATGTTCCTTTCAAAGAAAATATCACAGTGTTTAATTATTTTTTAGCTAACCATTTGCAAATATCATCAATTACCTAAACATGACACCGCTGTCTTATGCAAGACACTAGAATCATATTCCATGTCACACTCTGACAAGAGCAGAGTAAACCGGCATTATTCAAATTGCATATCAGTCACAAAAATTGAGACGTAATTTGTCAAAGTCACAGCTGTGCTCAATAACCATTTGGAGATGACTAAGTAATTAATCAATAATGCATTCTCACCTTTTCATTTCCCCAGATTCCAGCAACTCGCACGCTGGGGCACCTTAAAATAACAGAATGAGATGTTTGATGTCTGCAGAGATGGCAGCTGATGCCTCCAGACGGGATTTATACAGCTTGGTTTGCCCATAGGGCTGGAATGCTCCTGTTGGGAGGAACATGTGATCAACAATTTCTTCTCCATTCAGACTTCATGCACCTCAGCCACAGCTGAAGCTTTCAGGGGTCTCTTTCCTGCCTCTCTAGAACATTTCCAAAGGGTCCCTCACCCTGGTCTTCAGGTACTAATGAAGGGGAAGCAACCTTTGATTTTCAGTCAGTCTGGTATATCCACAAATTACAATCCCACTGGCATTTTTAACAGGTTCCTTTTAGTCAGCATGAGGGTGACATTCAGCCCTGTGCAGAGGGCTAGTCTACTAACACTCTCACGCGATGGGTTTCACCCTCACAGGGTAAACTAAACTGTACCCACAAACAGGAGCATGAGCCCATCGATTAACTGCCTTCTGTCTTTAACCATGCTGGAGTTGAGATTTCTGGAGCCAGGATGCTGGGGGGTGAGTGTGCCCGGGGTGGGGGCCTGACATGTCTCTGATGCACTCATAAAACTGCAGGAATATGATACTTTCATCAGTGCCAAGAAGTTTTTCCGCCCAGCCCCTTGACTTACACTAGGCAAAACGCAGGTGGCTACAATCAGACTAGGGCCAGTGGCAAAAGTACCACGAGAGAGGCACTGGGCTGCAACTCGATGGGTTCAGTCCTGACCCTCTGAGAGGCCTTGGCAAGTCTCTCTGCCTCTTTTCTCCTCCCAGCCCTTCCCTATTCAGGGTGTAAGTTCTGCAGATTCTGTCCCTCGCTGTGCGTTTGTACAGCCTCTAGCACAACCGAGTCCCCTATCTCCACTGGGACCATTAGCTGCTACTCCAGTACAAATCCTCACCACATGGGAGTAGTTAGAAGTCTGGCTCAGGCTGGATGGCATAAAATAAACTATGGGAGTGTCAGAGGAATTGCACCCAAGCAGCTATGCCTGCAATGGGATGGTGGGGACAGAAAACACTGTTGGTTGCATGGTCTCTTCTGCGGCAGGTATCTGGCTAAATGATGGCAGACTTCTCCAGATGAAGCGAGCCTCCCACAAGCTAGACAAAGGCTCAGCCAGTAACTTAAATAACTCTTTATACGGGACACTGTTAATTTAGTCTAAATTCTTCATTTTTTTTTATGTCCCCTAAGTCACACACTCTGTAATGCAATCTCAGCATAACCCACTAGTGTAATAAAATGATTTCCCTTTGAGACTGAGCAGTTTCAGCTCAAATGCCCTAAAAGTGATAATTTGATTAATAAAATGGTAAAATTTGCAGTACTGAAGAGTGTTTCAACATCAAAATCAATCACATTACATCTATTACTCAGGGCTGGATTCATTGAATGCATTGTTGAACTCATTGCAAACTGTGTTAGTAAAATTAAGTAATTAGTAAGATTAATGCTGTTCCAGAGCTATAATCTGGGCAGAAACCAGATTGATTAGAGTTAATTATCTTTTGCCTGCTTAAATAATTTGTGCACTGTTTTCCCCACTATCTATGAACATAAAACATGCAAAACAGGATCTCTCCTTACTCTGTTTATAAGAGGGAGCAAAGATGGTTTTGTGGAGAAGGACTGGAGAGGGACTCCAGAGAGCTGGAGTTTTTCTGTGTGAGCTGGCACTAGTCACTTAATTTCTCCGTGCCTCAGTTTCCCCATCCAAAAATCAGGGGTAATGATACTTCCCCACCTCACAGGAGTGTTATATGAATAAATAAACTGCTCAGATACTAGAGTAATGGGGCCCCAGAGGTATCTAAGATAGATCAATTTGAAATGCTACACTGGAATTTCTGCATATGCTCCCTCTTCTTCTCTTAAGCGTATGTTTGTTACAAATATTACAGCAGTATGTTTTTAAACAGCGTTTTAATGATTCTGGGATCATCTGGGACAAACCTAGGCCATAACGAAGCAAAATATGATGTTCCAGCTAGTTCTCCTCTCTCCTCCAATCTGTAATGCACCCTCATGGTACTATCAATTTTTTATCTGTTGTTTGCACCGATCACTGTTCTGTTCAGTCTCTCATTGTTCTACACATTAATTGGAGGGGGAGGGGAGGAGATACTGCAGATACCAGAGTAGTACAAGGACCTCTTCCAAAATATTAAAACCTTTCTGAACAAAATTCAGAAAGACTGAAAAGGCCACTTTTTCATCCTGAGACTACTTTCCTGCACCCAGACACTCCACCCCATTCCCTTTCAGTGCTACCCTGTGGACTGCCTGGTAGGCGGTACTGGAGAACACAGTGCCAGCATAGAGAAATGGTGGTTGTGCATTTGCTCCTGAACTCAAGTTCTGCACCTTCTGTGGAGCCTTGGCTATACTGTGCAAATGAATAAATAAGCAAACACTAGTCAGGCGCCTGTTATTTTTCAGCTATGTACTGAACTCAGAGAGCAAATTCCACCAGTGATTCATGAAGGAGAAACTACAGTTTTATGCAAGAACATCTAGCCATCTGGGCCAGCTGTAGCGAAGCACTTGGTCAGGATACTGTCCCCCAAGGAGCTCATCTGTTCATTCAGCCCTTGGTCACTCAGAGCAGCCTCCCAGGCTGAGTCCCGTAATGACTCTGGGTTGGTTCGATGAAGATTCATGCCTCATGCAAGGCCCCTTGGAAGCTGCCTGTTTTGGCTCCTTCAGTCTTGTCTGACTAGCCTGCCCTGGATGAGAGTGCAGAGGGGGCAGTGTGGGGAAAGCAAGGCTGACCCATGGCATATGAGTGGAATAGCTGAAGGAACACGGGGTGTGAAAAGCAGCAACAGTCCACCCCAATCTCTTCCACATAAACAGCACACAAATCTAGGAGAAGCAAGCCCAGGCTCTTTTTGGCTGATGTTAATGAAGCTCTGTAACTGCTTTTCTTTCTCGGGAGCTGGATTTGCAGCTTGCTGGTGGATGGAGGTAAAGATCTGCACCTGTTCTTGGACAATATTGACTGGGCATCAATAGTCACTGAATTGCTACTTTATGTCCATAAGATTCTCTGCTCAGCACCCCGCAAGTGAGGGTGAGATGCACCTTGCCCTCTAAGAGGCATGGGCAAGTTAAATTACCTTTGTGGACATAGGGATCATGGAATTTAGAGGTGGGAAAACTCAGCTAGGTCACAAAATCTAACATCCCGGGGAGAATGGAAGATTGTTCCCTGCAGTCTTTGCAAAGTGCAAGTGATGGGTCTCCTGTGGGAAGGCTTCCCTCTAACTCCCCATTGATTTGTTCATTCAGTAGAACCTAGTCCTGGATCATCCTGGAGAAGCTGCAGCTGTGGACAGCTGCAGCGGCACAGGAGCCAGCAAACAGAGCTGTAAACAGGGGAGTTTGAGTAGGAGTTTGCAAGGGGAGATTGGAGGGAAGACTAGGAGAACCAGGCAGAGGAATAGACAGGCTAGTGAAGGGAATGTGCGGTGTTCTGGCAGTGTTTTGGTGCTTGCTGGGGGTTTGTTTTGCTATGCGTGGTGGTGTTTTGGTTTGGTTTGTGTTTCCCGGACTAACAGGACTTAGGTGGGAAGGCTATGACATATACAGAGGCAGCAGTGGTAGTGACCCAAGCAGTGGAAGACACAGTGAAGATGACCGGATGTGGAAGCTGCAGCATGTACATGATCCTGGGGGGGTACCTGAAAAGAGTTTCGTCTGCATGAAGTGCCATCTGCTAGAACTGATGAAATAAAAGATCCGAGGATTGGAGATGCAGGTGGAAACTCTGGTTGAGTTTAGAAGGGGGTTCGAGTAGATGACGGAGTAAAGACATGAGGAGGCTGAAGGGAAAAACTCAGACTTGCAAATGGAAGCAGGACCAAAGAACTCTGAGGGAACACTGCTGGTGAGGAAAGTGGACAGTGGACGTATGTGACTAAGTGAACCAGGCAGAGGAAAAGACAGGCTAGTGAAGGAGAAACAGAGCTCAGGAACAGGTTTGCGGAAATAGAAAATGAAGAAGCACAGCAGGCGGTCGTTGAAGGTGAGAGGGCAAGGAAGAAGAGAAGAGCAACTAGTTCTATATGAAGAGGGGAAGAGTCAATGGAGATAACACCAAATATGAGCCCCAGGAGGATACAGGATGGGTTGCAGAGGATAGCAAAGGAAGATTAGGAATTGAGAGGTCTTGCAGCCAGAGGGAACAGGGGATAGACCGGAGAATTGCACCATCACCAGGTAAAGGCAGGTCTACGTGATTGGGGACTCCTTACTGAGAAGAATAGACAGGCCTGGAACCAGAGTTGATCCAGAGAACAGAAGGGTGTGCTGTCTGCCGGGTGCTAAGATACGGGATGTGGACTTGAGGCTGAAGAGGATCCTAATGGGAGCAGGAAAGAATCTACTGATTGTCCTTCATGTGGGAACGAATGATATGGCTAGATTCTCACTGGAATGTATCAAGGGAGACTATGCCAAGCTGGGGAAGACGCTTAAGGAAATCGAGGCTCAGGTGATCTTTAGTGGGATTCTGCCTGTTCCTAGAGAAGGGCAATAAAGGTGTGACAAGATTATGACGATCAACAGATGGCTCAGGCAGTGCTGCTATAAGGAGGGCTTTGGGATGGATGGCCACTGGGGGGCATTCATGGACAGAGGACTGTTCTCTCGGGATGGACTTCACCTGAGTAGGGTGGGAAATAGACTTCTATGATAGAGGCTGGCACAACTGATTAAGAGAGCTTTAAACTAGGAATTTGGGGGAGATGGTTGGGAGATGTCCAGGAAAATCTCCACGCTGGATTTTAATATTGAGGGGGAAGAAAACGAAGTAAGAAAGGATACAGCCATGGGTAGGAGAATGGATATAAGGAGGAAGGGTAGTGTAGATACCAGTCTAATAGGTGATACTAGAAGTAGAATGTCTGTGCCTAATCAGGTAAAGAATATGAGAAGCCAGGGTAACAAAATAGAGGAACTAGAGTTACTGGTGCAGGAAGTGAAACCAGATATTATAGGGATAACAGGAACATGGGGAATAGTAGTCATGACTGGAGTACAGGTATTGAAGGGTATGTGCTGTTTAGGAAAGACAGAAATAAAGGCAAAGGTGGTGGAGTAGCATTGTATATCAATGATGAGGTAGACTGTAAAGAAATAAGGGATGGAATGGATAAGACAGAGTCTGTCTGGGCAAAAATCACATTGGGAAGAAAGCTACTAGAGCCTCCCTGAGATAGTGCTTGGGGTGTGCTACAGACCACCAGGGATCTGATTTGGATATGGATAGAGACCTCTTTAATGTTTTTAATGAAGTAAATACTAATGGGAATTGTGTGTGATCATGGGAGACTTTAACTTCCCAGATATAGACTGGAGGACAAAGTGCTAGTAATAATAATAGGGCTCAGATTTTCCTGGATGTGATAGCTGATGGATTCCTTCACCAAGTAGTTGCTGAACCAACAAGAGGGGATGCCATTTTAGATTTGGTTTTGGTGAGTAGTGAGGACCTCATAGAAGAAATGGTTGTAGGGGACAACCTTGGTTCGAGTGATCATGAGCTAATTCAGTTCAAACTAAATGGAAGGATAAACAAAAATAGATCTGGACTAGGGTTTTTTATTTCAAAAGGGCTAACTTTAAAAAATTAAGGAAATTAGTTAGGGAAGTGGATTGGACTGAAGAACTTGTGGATCTAAAGGTGGAGGAGGAGGCCTGGAATTACTTCAAGTCAAAGTTGCAGAAACTATCAGAAGCCTGCATCCCAAGAAAGGGGGAAAAAATTCATAGGCAGGAGTTGTAGACCAAGCTGGATGAGCAAGCATCTCAGAGAGGTGATTAAGAAAAAGCAGAAAGCCTACAAGGAGTGGAAGATGGGAGGATCAGCAAGGAAAGCTACCTTATTGAGGTCAGAACATGTAGGGATAAAGTGAGAAAGGCCAAAAGCCATGTAGAGTTGGACCTTGCAAAGGGAATTAAAACCAATAGTAAAAGGTTCTATAGCCATATAAATAAGAAGAAAACAAAGAAAGAAGAAGTGGGACTGCTAAACACTGAGGATGGAGTGGAGGTAAGGATAATCTAGGCATGGCCCAATATCTAAACAAATACTTTGCCTCAGTCTTTAATGAGGCTAATGAGGAGCTTAGGGATAATGGTAGGATGACAAATGGGAATGAGGATATGGAGGTAGATATTACCACATCCGAGGTAGAAGCCAAACTCGAACAGCTTAATGGGACTAAATCAGGGGGCCCAGATAATCTTCATCCAAGAATATTAAAGGAACTGGCACATGAAATTGCAAGCCCATTAGCAAGAAATTTTTAATGAATCTGTAAACTCAGGGGTTGTACCGTATGACTGGAGAATTGCTAACATAGTTCCTATTTTTAAGAAAGGAAAAAAAGTGATCCGGTAACTACAGGCCTGTTAGTTTGACATCTGTAGTATGCAAGGTCTTGGAAAAAAATTTGAAGGAGAAAGTAGTTAAGGACATTGAGGTCAATGGTAATTGGGACAAAATACAACATGGTTTTACAAAAGGTAGATCGTGCCAAACCAACCTGATCTCCTTCTTTGAGAAGTAACAGATTTTTTAGACAAAGGAAATGCAGTGGATCTAATTTACCTCGATTTCAGTAAGGCATTTGATACGTTCCACATGGGGAATTATTAGTTAAATTGGAAAAGATGGGGATCAATATGAAAAATTGAAAGGTGGATAAGGAACTGGTTAAAGGGGAGACTACAACGGGTCGTACTGAAAGGTGAACTGTCAGGCTGGAGGGAGGTTACTAGTGGAGTTCTCAGGGATCAGTTTTGGGACCAATCTTATTTAATCTTTTTATTACTGACCTTGGCACAAAAGTGGGAATGTGCTAATAAAGTTTGCGGATGACACAAAGCTGGGAGGTATTGCTAATACAGAGAAGGACCGGGATATCATACAGGAAGATCTGGATGACCTTGTAAACTGGAGTAATAGTAATAGGATGAAATTTAATAGTGAAAAGTGCAAGGTCATGCATTTAGGGATTAATAACAAGAATTTTGTTATAAGCTGGGGACACATCAGTTGGAAGTAACAGAGGAGGAGAAGGACCTCGAGTATTGGGTTGATCACAGGATGACTATGAGCCGCCAATGTGATATGGCCGTGAAAAAAGCTAATGCGTCTTGGGATGCATCAGGCGAGGTATTTCCAGTAGAGATAAGGAGGTGTTAGTACCATTTATACAAGGCACTGTGAGACCTCATCTGGAATACTGTGTGCAGTTCTGGTCTCCCATGTTTAAGAAGGATGAATTCAAACTGGAACAGGTACAGAGAAGGGCTACTAGGATGATCCGAGGAATGGAAAACCTGTCTTATGAAAGGAGACTCAAAGAGCTTGGCTTGTTTAGCCTAACCAAAAAGGGCTGAGGGAGATATGATTGCTCTCTATAAATATATCAGAGGGATAAATATCAGGGAGGGAGAGGAATTATTTAAGCTTAGTACCAATGTGGACACAAGAACAAATGGATATAAACTGGCCATCAGGAAGTTTAGACTTGAAATTAGACGAAAGTTTCTAACCATCAGAGGAGTGAAGTTCTGGAACAGCCTTCCAAGGGAAGCAGTGGGGGCAAAAGACATATCTGGCTTCAAGACTAAGCTTGATAAATTTATGGAGGGGATGGTATGATGGGATAGTTTAATTTTGGCAATTAATTTATCTTTGACTATTAGCTGTAAATATGCCCAATGGCCTGTGATGGGATTTAAATGGGGTGGGATCTGAGTTATTACACAGAATTCTTTCCTGGGTGTCTGGCTGGTGAGTCTTGCCCACATGCTCAGGGTTTCACTGATCACCAAATTTGGGGTCGGGAAGGAATTTTCCTCCAGGGCAGATTGGCAGAGGCCCTGGGGTTTTTTTTTTTTTTTGCCTTCCTTTGCAGCATAGGGCAAGGGTAATTTGCTGGAGGATTCTCTGCACCTTGAAGTCTTTAAACCACAATCTGAGGACTTCAATAGCTCAGACAAAGGTTAGGGGTTTGATACAGGAGTGGATGGGTAAGATTCTGTGGCCTGCATTGTGCAGGAGGTCAGACTAGACGATCATAATGGTCCCGTCTGACCTTAAAGTCTATGAGTCTATGATTTATAGGAAACACTATTTGAAACAAGTGTGTTGTATCATGAATGAGGAGAGGCTAAAATGAACCTCCAAAGCTGACTGCATCTCTCCTGCCCTTTGAGGTCAACCTGGAAGGGAGAATGAACCTGTGTCCAAATCTACAGTGGCACTGTGACCAGAGACCCCTGTGAGTGCAAAAATGCAAACATTCCAGGATTTACAGTCGCCTCGTGCTCTGTACTCCTATGGTGGTGTATTTCCCTGTTGTGTATCTCCTTAATCTTAGATTGTAAGATCTCTGGGGCAGGGACTATCTGTGCAGGGACAAGCTGAGGTTCCTCCATACTACCGCAACAGGAATGAAAACTCTGAATAAGAACGGCAGGAGCTTGTGGGTCAGATTCTTCCTCCTTTGGCTGCATATGAACCAAAAACAAACAAACGAAAAGGCAAGGAAAATGTCCCACTTTCTGGAAGCTTCTGGAGAGAGATGCTGAGGCAGAGCAAGAGGGGTTGAGGAGAGAGATTCAGTCCCTCTCTGCTCTCAGACATAAATCAGCTTTGTGATTCAGGAGTTACTGCCGGCATGCAGCTCCTTATAACAATATTTATACTCACTGGAGAGCAAAGCATGACTCCTTTGACTTTCAGCTTCAAAGGAAAGACTGAAAGGTTTAAGGCTGCATTAACCTCTACAATTGTAATGACTTCACCCTCACACAACCTGGTTCAGGTTTATGCTCTTGGTTGCACTTCATTTCTTTTTTACTCCTTAAATTGGCCTTCATCTGCATCTCCTCTCACTGAGGGCTGGTCTACACTACGGGGGGAAATCGATCTAAGATACGCAACTTCAGCCACATGAATAACGTAGCTGAAGTCGAAGTATCTTAGATCAAATTACCTATCGTCCTCACGGCGTAGGATCGATGTCCGCGGCTCCCCATGTCGACTCCGCTACCGCCGTTCAGGTCAGTGGAGTTCCGGGATCGATAGGAGCTCGCGATATATCGATCCCCGAGAAATTGATTGCTACCTGCCGATACGGCGGGTAGTGAAGATGTAGCCTGAGCTTTAATGCAGTGTCTTTCCAGCCAACAGTATTCCCTGCTCACCCCAGATTTTCCCTATGCCTGCATCAGGGAATCATCTCATAAGGCAGCCAGTGACATTTTTAATCTGTATTTTAGCAAGTATTTTTCATTTACTCGTAATTTTCTGGCTAGTGCAGAATATTTTGATACATGCAACTAGTTTCAGAGGACTTCAGTTACCAGATTTACTCTGAGATTGGGATAGAGATTGATTGGGCTGGGAATTTTACATCCGTTTGTTTTGTAAAATGACGGGTGGGTTAACATTTCTAATCAGAATTTTCCTGCCCAGGATCCACTTCAGGTGGGGAAACTTGTACTCTTCACAATGGTTAGCACTACAGCATTCCAAGGATTTGATAGTTATTTTTGCACCAGAGCATTATTAATTATTGATATTATTATTTTCTATTTGTATTACAGTAGCATGTAGAGGGTATATTTGAGTGCAGGGCATCTTTAATGGTTCCATGCAAAAAAAAAAAAAAAAAAGCCCAGGCATTAAAACCACTGACGTATCAAGATTTCTCAGATTCCCAGGAATAAACCCTCCACCAGGTTTTGAGGAGCAGTACATAAAACAAAAGAGAAGCTTCCTCTTCTCTCTCTCTCTCTCCCCCCTGCCCCAGCCTCAAATGATCACAGCTTTGCCCTGGAAGCTGCTTAGAACTAAGCCTCTCACAAACACAGCAAGGTCCCATCCGGATGCTGATTTAAAATAAGTCACAAGCAGCAGTGTGTCCCCAGAGGGAAATCAGCTGCTACAAAAAGTGTGGAAGGACCAAAGAGCAGGCTGGCTGTTCCCCTTGCAGAGTGAAGAGGGACAGGAAAGCGGCATGGCCGTGTCCCTCACTGTCTGATAGGGACATGGAAGACAATGGAAAAGATTCTCCCCCTTTCCATTCCCCATCACATGCCAAATGGCAGACTGGTGTGCAGAGGCTAGTTTGGGAGCAGCGAATGAGTGTGGAGGATGCAGAGAAGGCTCATGGAGCATGTTAGGAACTTCAGAGCAGATGACAGAAATGGATGAATGGGCAGAAGTTGCTGCTCATCATTCTCCACTTGGGAACCTGCTCTAAACAGGCCAGCTGCAGGGAAACCCTGCCATTTAGAGCTTTTAAACTAAGATGCAGCATGAAACAGCTCGACTGGCAACTGGGTGACAGAAAAGCAGGGGCAAGGGCAGCCAGGTCTGTGGGTCCAGCTGTGTTGGGCTCCCTGACCCAGTTGCTATTTGAAGCCACAAGTGCCGCTCATGGTGTCAGACAGGCAGGGCCGGCTTTAGGGCAATTCAGCCATTTCCCCAGAATCAGGCCACGCAACGTTTCAAAGGAGCAGCCGCCAAAGTCCCGACACTGTCGTCGTCGGCAGCTCAATCGTTGCCACTGTCTTCGGCGGCATTTCGGCGGAGGGACCTTCCTCCGCAGCAGCAATTGAGCTGCTGCCAAAGACGGTGCTGGGACTTCGGCTGCAACTCCTTCGAATCGGGCCCCACAGTGCCTAAAGCTGGCCCTGCAGACAGGGAACGTGTAACAATGTGTTCGGCAAGCCCAGGTTCAGCCTTGGGGTAGGTAGTGTAAAAACATCCCTAGGTAACCTAACCCCATTGACTTCAGCAGAAGCCATGCAGGTGGTCAAGTTCTGAGACTAGCAAAGGAACAGGGTAAATCAGGACCAGCTGCTTCATCCGACCCTCCTCCTAGCGTTTCCCCTTCTGCCTCCCCACTGTGCACATCCATCGAATACCAGAACAGGTGCGATCACTCTGCTCTGCCGCTTTCTTCCACTTCACAACCAGCTTTTATGCACCTGCATTTGTCCCTGTTGAATTTAGCCAATGCAATTCCACTGCTCCCACTTATTCCAGCTTGTTACTTGGCCCAGAAGATCTGTGCAATTATTTATGCATGATCCAGATATGCCATCGCTCCATAATGGAGATTTCATTATTATAAATGGATTGCCAAACCTCCATATTCTACCTTCCGTCTTTGCAGAGATTTTTAGACACTTGGATTTTGTACCACTGTGATGGAATAGTCCTACTGAGCCATCGTCAACTTCTCAGACTCCTAGCTCCTGCTAAGACTTCGGAACTCCTAGAATCATTTTTAGAACTGAGCATCCACAATATTTATTATTGGCATTAATGCAACATGAGTTCAGTCCCTTTAATAACGAGAGGACTTGATTCCCAGTGCATTTAAATAATTGATTGACTTAGAGTTTACCCACTAATACAAAAGCATCAACAAGAATTTAATTGGATCGCTACTGGATCCCAGCACCATGCAATGTCTCATGGTACCTGTAAATCAAATTTATATTTTTCTCTCTCTTTGCAGTGAAGTATCTATCCTAGTGGCTCAGCAGGAAGACAGAGATTACCAAAACTGGCTCTTTCACTGCTAAATCATATTCCCTTTTCCTCCGAGATCAGCACTGCTATACGTGAAGCACAAGCCAAGGTGGGTTTCAGCCTCAGTGCCCTGGAAGTTAGGGCTACTTCAGATAAACAAATGGGCTAAAACTTTCCCCCTGTTTAAAATCCCAGATTAAGACTCAAATCTTAGTCCTATTAAAGGCTCTGGAAGTGTTGCCATTCTTCTGTGGGTATGTCTACACTACCCGCCGGGTAGCGATCGGTTTATCAGGGATCATATATCGCGTCTCATCTAGACGTGATATATCGATCCCCTAACGCGCTCCTGTCAACTCTGGAACTCCATCAGAGCAAGTGGCGATAGCAGAGTCGACAAGGGGAGCCGTGGCCGTCGATCCCGCGCCGTGAGGATGGGAGGTAAGTCGAAATAAGATACTTCGACTTCAGCTATGCTATTCACGTAGCTGAACTTGCGTATCTTACCTTGACCCCATCCCCTAGTGTAGACCAGGCCTGTGAGATGGAGGATTGGGCCCAGCACAAACTATTGAACAAATAAGTAAATCTGAAAACATCAATTATTTCCTCTCTACTCACCTGCCAAGTCGTGAGTGGAGGAGTCCATGTTCCCCCTGTAATCGGTGACCTCCGTCCTCGTTAACACCTGATCTGGGAACTGCTGCACTATGGTCCTCAGGGAAATGCAGCGTTCTGATCACAGGCCTTGGCAAGTATTGAACATGCTCAACTTGACCACAGTGGGGCCAATTCAATGCTGCGCGCCGCCCCAATTGCCCCAGTGTTCTAAGGGCAGTCGGAGAGTGGCAGTGGTTTGATTTTGAAGGGCTGCCCTGATGGCTTGGCACAGTCCTATGCTCTATTTTATAGCCAGCTGTTCCTGTGGGTTTACCAAAGCTTTGGCTTTCATGGGTCTCTATTTCTGCAAGTCGCCTTTTGCACCTGCCTCCTTCTGCCCTGGTTTTTGAATATCAAAGTGGTTATTTATATTACAGCAGCATCTGATGGCCCCATTGTGCTGGGCTTTGAACACACAGTGAGAGACAAACCCTGCTCCACAGGGTTTACAATTTAAACAGACACGGGAGATCCAGGTAGAAAGCGCACCAGGTGAAAGGACTTTCCCAAGGTTCCCCAGCAGGTGAGTGGCAGAGCTGGTAAGTTCCAGTGCAGAGCCCTCGCCACTGGGCCATGCTGTCATGAAGACTCTTCCCACTGGACCCCAGTATTTCCAACCTTTACCATCCACTTCCCCATAGTGTTTCAAGGTCTCCTTGCCTTAACAAGGGACACAGAGGTGTGCAGAGAGAGGCTGGCTGGGCCCTGGTCCTTGTAACAGGAGAGTGTTATCCTCCCTGTTGCCTGCAGAGCCAAATCTCATCTGTGATTTCAGCCACTGGAGTCCTGGGGACTCACTTGAATGCCCCTGGCCCAGGTGTTCTCCAGCCTTTCCAGCCGGAGAGGCTGTCTCATGGAGTCACCTCACCAGCACCTACTGCTTTGTTCACACTGCTTGGCTCTGCAGGCCATGGCTTTGAGAGCAACTGCTCCAGAACACGTGTCCCATATTGTGTCCAGTCTGGTTTTGATTGGACCGTGTGGAATCCTCTTTAATCTCTCCAGTCTAGAAACTCGGAGATGCATCCCCATCCCTAGCTGAATCAAGTGGACAGACCTTGTAGGCAGGTAAAATGGGGACCTAAATATATATTTAATGTATTGCAGAAGAGGGATGGACTGGATCCAAATTTAAGCATTGCGATGATCCTAGCAAAGTGGGCAGAAATGTCAGAGGAGAAAGCAGGTAAAATGGGCTCAATTCTAAAAGTTTGATATTTTGTTTGCTCAAATTTAAAATAAATATTTAAGAAAAAACCTTAAACGAAATAGTGTGTGTGTAGCACTTGGCACTGCTACATGCCTTGCTGCCTACCAGCTGTGTTCCTAATTTGAGCTATTATTTATGTCTCCCCTCATCAGCATGGAGACAAAGTTGTCCGCAGTTTCATCTGGAGCTTGTAGTGAGATTATTGTGCAATTATTTATAAATGAGAATGGCTCCCGTCTCCAGTGACTAATACAGCCACATGTTTTATCCTTTTCTCCTGCAGCGGAGTAGGGGCCTGCAACTTTGTCAAAGAGGATCGATGACAAGGAGGCAGGTCGAATAAATCCCGGCTTTGGGGGTTCAGTGAAGCTGAAGGAACAAACTTCCTCACTATTTTAGCAGAGCAAAGGTAGCAGCATGGGGGACTAAAGTCCGCCATGCACACATAGAAAGAAGCCATGCAAGCTTCCTCCCGCCTTGCATCTGTTTCCACCTTGCTCCACAGATGGTGAGAGCTCAAGGAGCGCAGTTTCTGGCCTGGTCATTCCTTGGTGCTCACAGCAAACAGCCCAGCACGGACAAACTAGCGCTGGGCGTGGTGATGCTGCAGTGTGGATACCTGTCCACTGGGAACTCGAGTGGCGAGCTGCTAGGCTCATTTCTTCTACACTACTAAAAACCCCTAAAAGGGTGACCCCTAAGTCACTACCACACTGGGCTGGATTTGCACTGATGTGCTAGAGGTAAAAGGCTTTCTAAACATACCCACCCTGCTTCCTCCCTATTCCTTGGCAGTAGGTGGCCAGCTGGACTGATTGCCAGAGTCACCATACATTGCTATAGCAGCAACCTACAAGTACCAGAAATGTATCCCCTAGAAAACAAAGGTGTTGGAGGCACTGGTGTGACAGAAGCATGGACACTTCACAGGGTATTATACTGAGACATGCCAGAGGCTATGGGCACATGGGATATTCACAGATCATTGTATCAATGATCAGTGTAAGTAGTTTGTGTTCCTGGCTCACGGGGTGTGTGTGTGTGTGTGTGTGTGTGTTGTGTGTGTGTGTGTGTTTCCTGTGGAATCTGGAATCACTGGAGAGGACTAATGAATGCAAATGTCCAGTGCTGGTTATGCAGATACTCTATCCTTTGAAGCTTTGCTCCTGTGGGGAAATTAGGATGAACTGGTTCAGGAGACCTGGAAGACAAAGGCCCCCAACGGTATAAAAAGAGCCAGCCTAATCTGACAGGAGAGACTCATTCTGGGACAGAGAATGGATAAACTTGTGTCTCAAGCTCCCAGGAGGCCCTGTGCAGATGATGAGTGACACCTGATAAGCTGAGCATGTGTGCAGATTGTCTATTGTTTTCTCTGCAGTCATTTTGTCCTCAATCAACATCCTCTGCTTTGCGAAGTTGGCTGGTCACTGGTTAACTCTGTCATTGTCCCTGGGAGAAAGCAGAACTGCAGGTGCTGAACTAAGTCAGATCTGCTGGGATTAGCATAGTGAATTGCTAGGGGAGCCTGGGAGCCCTAAATACTCTGGTCTAGACAGTGAAGAATACCATGCTGTCTGGAGGCTTGTGACCTAAGGGAATACCCGGGAGGGGGCCATGAAGGGGGCAGTTACCGCTAGAACTGTAAGAACTGGTTGGGGGAGCAGAGCCCAGGGATACCAGCTCTGCCATGGGGAGGCCTGGAAGGGACAGAGCAGTGTAGTGACATGGTGGCACTGAGGGGATAAGGGCTGGGGCACTGTGTGGAGTGAAGCGTCGGAACATTTCCAGGCTGTGCACACTCCGGGATGTTGGAAACATTTTTAAGGTGATGATGGAAACCATGTATTTGGGGTGTGTTATTACTACTTCAAGCCTGGGGGTGCAGCAGCACCCCTCCTTCTAACCCTACTGGACACATGAAGGTGGCAGGGCGGAGGAAGAGCCTGGTCCCACCAAACAAGGGTTAAAACCTCAGCCTGCCCTGGTGAGGATGAGCTTTTCCCCAGGTGCGGACGCTGAGACAGGAAGGCAGGACGGTATTGAAAGGCAATGGAGCATGTGCTAATTTGTCTGTGTTTCCAGTTAGCAGGTGTTTATAAAGATGTCTGACTTCATTCAAATGCAGGGCAACCTAATAATATTATATTAGCCTCTGATTCTACTGATGTGAACAATCCAAGTCTAACCATTGGTACAGGGGTTTTCCAGAAGAAGATTGTATCTGCCGACACACTCTCCACACGGAGCCTGCACCCACTCTCCTGTGCCAAGCCCCCATTTCAGGGCTTAAAAAACGCAGCCACTTCCATTAGCAAGCAGGGTGCTGCTGCTCAGTGCCCCCAGAGCCTGATAACTCCAGCCCCTTTATTACCACGGCTAGACAGACGAAGGAAATGAGGCGCACAAAAGGAAAACGGTATTTAAGAGAAAGCAGCAGAGAATCCTGTGGCACCTTATAGACTAACAGACGTTTTGGAGCGTGAGCTTTCGTGGGTGAATACCCACTTCGTCAGACACAGGTAGTGGAAATTTCCAGGGGCAGGTATATATATGCTAGCAAGCAAGCTAGAGATAACGAGGTTAGTT